>NW_010145042.1:43794-51803 GCF_000699245.1 Pterocles gutturalis
AAAAAAAAAAAAAAAAAAAAGAGAGAGGTCTGGTGGCCACCGTGAGGGCCAGACTGCTTTCCTGCTTAAGCCCTCAGCTATTGCTTTTGTTTCTCTTTGTCCTGTAATTCATTATACCAACAGTGATGCTAACAAAGCTCGGGAGGGTTCCTGTACCTGCCTTGACCGGTTCAGAGAGGCCAAGGCACAGAGCTGCTGGGCAGGGAGCCACACCTGCAAAACAGCCTGATCATGTTTTTTGGCCCACCTTGCTGAATGTGAAATTGGGAAGGTACATCTACAGAGATCTGCCCCCTACATTGCTTTTTGCAGCTCTGCCTTATCTCGAGATGTTCCCACCTTCCAAACCCTTTAATCCTCCTTGTGTCTGGGAGCCCAGTTTAACTAAGGCTGTTAAACCTGGGGATGGTGCCAAGCCTCTGCCAGCAGCCCCGGCCCCTTGCACGTCCCCAGGAGCTGGGCTACATGTGAGTGATCCAGCTCAGCTCAGGTCTGTGGCAGGTCAGGTTTCGGCCTGAGTTGCTGGGTACACCTCCCAGTGCGGTGCATGATACCCACATCTTCAGCCTCCTGGTCCTTCGCCTGGGACAGTTTGTGTAAACATAAATTGAAGGACAGTTTTGGAGAACTGATACCCTCTCTAGTCGGCTATTTCAGTACTTTTGGTAAGATTATAGCTGTTCATCATCTTGTTGGATATGGTTTCATGATAAGCTCGGGCAAGTTTGCATGGCTTCTGAAGGTGTATATTATTAAATTACTGCAATACACTGGGATTGCAAACCACCATGGCCATAAAATTTATTGTCCAAAGCTTCAAATGACAGCAGTTACATTTTCTCTTCTGTTTATCCTTGTGTCATGCTGCTCCAGACATCCCATCTGTTGCAGAATTTTTTGCCTTCTGCTGTGAAAGTCAGGATTTCACTTTTACTCGTAGCACTGATGAACAGAAGGACCTCTCACAAACAGGCAGTATTTTTCCCATATCACTGAAAAGTCAGTCTGCCCAAAACAGGTTTTCCTCTCCTGGACCTGGAGCTTGTGAGTCTGAACATCAAAGTCAGGCAGAGGACTTGCTCTGGCTAAAAGCTAAGTCTACCAAACCCACAAAAAGCTGAGTAGTCCCAGCAGCACAGAGGAGAGCAGGAACTGGCCCAGAGGAGAAGAGGAGAATGAGATTACTCCCATCAGCAGCAGCCCACGCTTCGATCAATTTAAAGCAATCAGGAAACTTCACATTTGGTGGTAAATATTTCAGGGTTTTACCATAAAAGAAATTATTTAGGAACGGGTAACTGTGCCCAGGACCAGGTGATGCCTAGCCATCACCACAGCTGCAGGTTAGGACCAACACCCATGGCTTCAGTTTGTACACTCATGCTTCTTGACTGGCAAGTCCTCTGTGTGGGTCCACCTGCAAAGCTGCCTTTAACCGTACAGGGCACTTTGGCACTTCCTGCTGGAGAAAAGTTTTATCTGGCACCTGAAACACATGCACAAGGTCGGTACCTAAATCAGGCCCACTGGATCCCATGTTTTCCTCCCATGCCTTCTTTGGCAGATGTTTTCTTACAGCAGCCTCCGAGCACTGAGACATGGTGAGGTAAGAGGCGGCTTGCCTGGGTCTCGCTGCTGGAAAACGTGAGGTTAAATACTGTAAGCTCTTGGCCAAAGCAAGCCAGAGCATCCTCTGGGACCAATACTGCCCTCACTGAAGTCAACGGGAACTTTTTCTGACTTTGCTCGCTGTTGCAAATGATCATCTAAATTATTGCATCATTCAGAGATTGAATTTACCATGTCCATAAAGAGTTTATCACCCTGTGCTGGAAAGACAGCAATCATATTTTATATTCTATTTATTATTGTACTGGTAGGCTTTTAAAATTACAATCTGACATTGCCTACTTACACAGACTTCTTGCTGTTCGTTACCATAAGGTCAGGATTTCAGCCATATATTTAGCATTGAGGATGGGAAGAACAATCACAAATGGCAGTTCAAGTTTTACTGTTTAAGACTCTAGCAGCCTGGACCCTGTCTGCACAAAACAGGTGGTACGCACCTTCACATTTCCAGTTTTGCCAATGACACCAAGCTGTGTGGCACGGTCGACACGCTGGAGGGAAGGGATGCCGCCCAGAGGGACCTGGACAGGCTTGAGAGGTGGGCCCATGCCAATCTCATGAAGTTCAACAAGGCCAAGTGCAAGGTCCTGCGCGTCGAGCAAGCACAAATACGGGCTGGGTGGAGAATGTCGATTGAGAGCAGTCCTGAAGAGAAGGACTTGGGGGTGTTGGTAGACAAGAGGCTCAGCATGAGTTGGCAATGTGCGCTTGCAGCCCAGAAAGCCAACTGTATCGTGGGCTGCATCAAAAGAAGAGTGACCAGCAGGTCGAGGGAGGTGATTCTCCCCTCTACTCTGCTCTTGTGAGACCCCACCTGGAGTACTTCATCCAACTCTGGAGTCCTCAGCACAGGAAAGACATGGACCTGTTGGAGTGAGTCCAGAAGAGGGCCACGAAGATGGCCAGAGGGCTGGAGCACCTCCTATACGAGGACAGGCTGAGGGAGTTGGGGTTGTTCGGCCTGGAGAAGAGAAGGCTCCGGGGAGACCTTATAGCAGCCTTCCAGTACTTAAAGGGGGCCTACAGGAGAGATGGGGAGGGACTCTGCACCAGGGAGTGTAGTGATAGGACGAGGGGTAACAGCTTTAAGTGGAAAGAGGGTTTAGATTCGATACCAGCAAGACATTTTTTACAATGAGGGTGGTGAGGCACTGGAACAGGTTGCCCAGGGAAGCTGTGGATGCCCCATCCCTGGAGGTGTTCAAGGCCAGGCTAGATGAGGCTTTGAGCAACCTGGTCTAGTGGAGGGTGTCCCTGCCCATGGCAGGGGGGGTGTACTAGATGATCTTCAAGGCCCCTTCCAACCCAAACCATTCTATGATTCTATGGTTCTACGAAATAGCATGGAAAGCAGAGATGTGCGTATAACCAGCTCACCCTACTGGCTGATATCAAAGTGGGAACTACATGGGAAGCATGCTACTCATGGGGAAGGTGCCTGACCGGTTTGTCACCTGACTTTGGAGTTTGGCATTTTTCTCGTCTTCACCATTTTCCAGAAGTGAAGCATAATGACTTGGGAAGGCTCATGCCCAGGACTTCAAATCTCTATATAGAAAAATGTCATGGAAAATGAGATGCAGACAATTACTCCTCTCCTGTTCGCTTGCTGAAAATCATTCATGCTCCTTTACCCTCAATAGGATAATTCAGGGAGATTTCGCTTTGAAAAAGGCTCCTAGCAAGTGTGTAACCTCCTTGGAAAGCCTGTGTAGCAATCCATCATTTTATCTGAACAAGGTTATCTTACAGGGCACCCTGCACTAGGACCCAAAAGCAGAGTACATCCTCAGACTGTGAATCTCCCATACAGTACCTCTGCTGTGGAAATTTAATTTTTGTGTTATTTGCTCATATTTTGGCATTGCTGCAAAAACTTCCCTGGCCTTTGAAATGTGAAGGTGTGTACTGTGCAAACAATATATCAATAATCTATGTTGAGACTCGAGCGAGGCTTGTCTGCAATCGCCTCCTGGCAACCATTAAAACTAACTTCTTTTAACACTTCTGTCATTGCTCTTTACAGAGTCCAGAAAAATGCATGTGAACAGGAGAAGGTGCTGCCTTCAGCAGCTTCGCACCCGACATTACCTCCGTGTGTCGGGAAAGCTTGTCACGAGAAGGCAAGCGCCAGCAGCAAATACCTGTTTCCCTTGTGTTTGACACTGCTTGGAGGTGTACTGTGGCTTCAAAGCTGAGGCCTGGAAGGCTGCCAAGAGAAAGTTAACCCTCTGAGTGAGTAATTTATGAGACTCCTACTTTGGGAGAAGGGCACACAGGAACATGGCTTGAAGTGACTACGCCAAGGGCATCAGGCTGTGTTTTCCTCGACTGATCCCCAGCTCTTCTGTCTCTGGCCCACAAAGTTTCCTGGAGCCCCTGCACCCCTGAAGGTCCAGTGCCTTTCAGTGTGGCGTGGGCAGCAGGAGATGTTTGTATGCATGTTTTTGTGCATGTGTCCTTCCAACCTCAGCAAGACCTTCAGTTTGCACATGTTTTGTCTTTGTGTGGCCAATCCTGCAGCTGCACCAGCCCCACTTGCACACCTCACTGCCCTGCCTCTGTCACCTGGTGTCAGTGGCCATCCCAGGAGCATGGACACCTTGGAAGCATGCTGCTAAACCCAATGCCTCCAACCCACTTCTAGCTGGCAGCAGTGACAGGACTCGTGGAGACATTGCCACTCACCTGCATCTCAAGGTGCACTATAGGGATGCCAGTAGTTTGACTTCTTAATTTGGAAACACTGCTCACTGCTTGTGACCTCAAAGGTTGCTGCCCCAAATCCGAAGAAGCACCAGGCATCAATGGGAGTGGGTGACATAGAACCAGGTGGGCATCAGTGCCTAACTGATGTGGACAACCCCAGGCACTTGTTGGGTACATCTTGCCTGGTGAATCAGTGCTCACAGCATCAAGCACAGCACGGGTAGAGAAGGAGCAGGCATCCAGACCTATCAAAAAAGGATGTTTCCTGACAGAAATAAAGCTCAGACTTAGCAAAGGTATTCTGATTTTCAGTTTCTGTGGTTATGGACTAAGTTTCTTCACATGATCACATCAGCTCAAACACTGAAGCCTTTCCAGGAAGGGTTTCGTGCTGAAATGTTTGACTCCTTCAAAGAGAAAGCTGGTTGGGTTCAAGCTCTCCCAGGATAGAAAGGTTTTTGTATATGAGGCTTCAAATCAAAATTGATGCTTTTCACTCCACTTCACAGTTCAGTCTAGCAGGGATCTACAAGATCTTTGGCCTTTTGAGCTTTGTTCCTTTAAAAATTGAGCTCACCACAGTGAAGCAAATACTCATTCAAACTGCACTTTGATGAGTTGCAAAAGAAGTGAAGCTGTGGGAGGAAAACCTCTAGCACAAAGAGCATTCGAGTACAAGATGATAGTTTACAAAAGTCTCCTACAACAGGATGAGCCAAACTGGAAAATTGCAATGTAGTTTTCTATTGACCCCTCACCCAAGTTTAGCACTGTTTGGGCCACAGCTTTTAATCCAGCCTGTCTTTACTTATTACTCTTGAAAAATAAAATAAAACATTCATGGAGAGTTTTAAAAGAGCTTGTGTGACTCAAATACAGCAAAACATGTCATTTTAAGCTTAAAGAAAATGTTTTATCCTTAATTTGCCCTGCAGCGTTCAAATCCACAAAATGAGGTGCTATTCGCACCACCAGCCTGGTGTGACTCTTCTGGGTGGGCTGGGGCCAGAAGCAGATCCAGGTTTCCATGGGTGGAGGCAGGGACCAGCATTTCGTGTCTTCAGTGTCTGCGCAGAGGCCAAGGGCAAGCGTGAAGGGGGCAATCTGCAACTTCATCACCCTTTGAGAGACGCTGAGGGCAGTGAGGAGGCGGGGAGCCTGCCCTGACGGGCGGGGATGGCAGTGTGGCATACATAAAGTAGGTTCCCAGGCCCTGTGCTGCCCACCAGCTTCCTTTCAGGAATATTGGGCAGCCCCATCCCTGCAAGGCTCTCCATAGATTTGCATGGCTGTTGGGACAAGATTACTTTCTTGCATTAGGTTTGCTTTTCACCCCTCCTTTTCTCAGTACCTTAGAAGGAATTGTGCTAATGTCTTTATTCACCTCTCTTTCCTTTCTTTTTTTTTTTTTTTGAGTGTAAATTTCTCCTCTTTTCCTCTCTCCAACACAAATAAACCCTCTCTTTGCTGCAGCAGCGTTCAGTGCTGGCTCTTTGCTACATACACTTCAGCATGGTGTCACACAAACCCTGAGGGGCAGGTGACTGCACCTATTCTGCAGATGCAGGGCCAGGTGTGTGGCTCAAGGACACCCCAGTGCAGCTTCATGATGCAATTAAGCTATAACCACTCTCTTCTATACATATAGAATCTATATGGTGACCAAAGGAGGCATCTTAATGACCCCTCTAGTCCCCAGCCATTTGAACACCCTTCTTTCACTCGTCTTCTGCCACATGCCAGCTGTGGTGTTAGAAACCTTGGTGCTGGCACTAAAGAAAGGGGGAAATCCCATCTGGCCAGAGGTAAAGAAGCAGGTAAGAGGCTGTCTTTTGGCTGTGTGTGGACTTAGGCTGGCCTGAAGGAGCCCTGGCAAGGCAACACAGGTCAGGGCAGAGCTACAGCTCTGCTGTGCCCCAGGTAGCCCCAGGAGCTCCTTCTCCAGCACACCCCTGCCACAGATGTCACGGCTAATATGGTGGAGACAGATAATGGACTAAATCCCACATCTGGCTGTGTCCTCAGTGCTGCATGGGCATCCTCTCCCCCCAGTGCCTTCCCGCTCCCCACCTTAGACTGAGCCATTGCAGTGGAGCTACTTTAAACCAGGATGTCTGCAGTCCACTGACAGAAGATTGGATGAAGTGCTAATTTCAGAAACAGGAAGACATTTAACAAAATTATTACTCTTTTCCCTCCCAAGCGAGTATCAGTGTTCAGAATAGCTGTGAGAAGGTGAGCTGTAAACATCCCCCAAGCAGCCTGGCTCAAGCTAGGCACAGGCACACAGAGGCAGTTGCTGCTGTGATGCTCTGGTTAGCAAATGTGCCTAATCACTCTAATATTTTTTCTCCAGGCATAGAAAGCCCAGAGATTCCCATAAAGAAGCTGTTTTACCATCCCCCTGAAGGATAATTAGAAGCAATAAAAATGTTTTCGAAATTGCTGGCTGGTTAATAGCGTGCACAGCATAGGAGAGCTTTGAGTCCCAGCATTGGCTATGATGAGGCATGAAATGTCTCCAAAGCCATGAGTAGTCCAAAACAAAAGCCTGTGTTTTGCCTCTCCATCATACAGCAGCAGCAGCCTGGGACATGCAGGGGAGGCATTGCTTCAGGCAGGACAGAAACACAAAACCCAAATATTGTATTTAACCACTATCCAAGTAAAAGAAAAATAAATCTCCCTTGTGGAAGCTGAATTCAGAGCTGCATTCCTATCCAGAGATGGTTGGAGCCAGCAGGAGACAGTCGCTTTGCATCTTCACTTAGTTGAGGTGATTTGCAAGGGGAAGCAGCTCAGTGTGATAGTGTTTTACAGATCAAGCTCGTGTCCTCTCCTGAACCCCTTGACTGCCTCTTCACGTTCCAATTTCAGTGTTCCTGCTCTCCTCAGAGGTTCCTTCGAGGAGCCAGAAGGGAAAGGCTTGAAAAGGGTGTGAGCTGAAGGATGTGCCATGGGCCCTCTACTGAGCCTTACAGCTTGCAAAGCTCCCAGCCAGCCCACAGCCCCTCGCTTGTGCCACTCAGGATCGCTACCTTCAGCTCTGGGGACAGCACATTTTTCCTTCCAAACTGATCAAAAGAAGGAGCAAAAGGAAACCCCATGAACTACACTGTAACCAGAGGTCTGGGGCTGGCAGAAAGGAACATGTGAGAGTCAAAAGAGACAGGGCAAGTGGTGATCCCACCTGAGCTCCAGGTATGTCCTTCTTGCTGTCATTTCCAGGGAATTTTGGGCTTCACACCTGACAAACCTCAATGCAGACAGCTTTGAAACAGCTTACTAAGTGTTACAGACAGCACATTACTGGTATTGTCCTGACAACAAAAGGTGACTGTAAGATGCAAGAGTGTTGTGACTGATGGCAAAACAGACCTTATTTTTAAAGGGTTACACCAAGATCTTTTCCTTTTAACGTGGTTTTAAACTACAAACTCTTTAAAAATATAGGTACATTAATGGTTGGACATGACCAATACATTAGTATTGGTTAATTGGGAGTTGGCAGGCTGGTCAGTCGTACATCCTCTGGAATTAGAGTCCAGGTGAGAAATCACTAGAGTGGTACAATAAAGTAAGAAGTGATAGGACAAGAGGAAATGGCCTCAAGTTGCACCAGGGGAGGTTTAGGCTAGATACTAGAAAAAATTTATTCACGGAAAGAG
>NW_010145042.1:51834-80998 GCF_000699245.1 Pterocles gutturalis
ATTGGAACAGGCTGCCCAGGGAAGTGGTGGAGTCACCATCCCTGGAGGTGTTCAAGAAACGTGTAGATGTGGTGCTTAGGGACATGGTTTAGTGAGTTAGGTGGTGTGGGTTGGACTTGATGATCCTTGAGGTCTTTTCCAACCTTAATGATTCTATGATTCTATGAATAATAATAGTCTTCTCCTGTAGATCAATTGGAGTATCACATAACGTACTTTTGTACTTTTTTTGTACTTTTTTTTGATAGCACTTTTTTGTACTATCCTGTTGCTCTGGATATTTCTTTACTGCATTGTTATTCACATCTGCTAATGTCATTCATATATGGAAAAAAGGTTTCAATTTACAATTCAGAAATAAGTTGCAAATTTTCTGTGATTGGAAAATATAAAATAATCATCAAAACTATCCTCCTTTCACTAACAAGTATCTTATTGTAAAATTGACTTCTGGATTGGCTCGAAAGGATATTGTGAATCTTTTAATAAAATAATATGTATAAAAATACAGTCTTGAGTTCTTGCATGTGTCCTGAATGAATAAAAAACTTCATTTAAATTCCTTCCATTAGTAGCAAGGGTTTGTTTTAAAAAGGGCACTTTAAAAAAATCTGGTCTATTAACAGTATTCAATATTAAATTACCCCCAAAGACTGCAAAATTATAGAGATTTTTTTTCAGAACAGGTACAATGCCTAAATAATTTTCATAAGAGTGCTCTGGATGAAAATATTTAGACAAATTAATTAGTCTGAGTTACTTGGCTTAAATTCCAAAATACTATTCCTACTCAAGTACTAAAAGAGCTTTAATGGGTTTCTGGTTGGCATTAAATGCAAAACATCAAATGGGTTGTAAATGAAAGTGCATGGAACAGATTTTGATCATTGACTGCAGAGCTGATACCTTTCTTTGGCTCATTATTGGCAAGATTTGCTTTTACAGAGACATTTATGACAGCAAATGAAATCTTGCTTTACTGAGTGGACACTATGCAATCTAGCTATAAAAAACATGTGTCCCATGTTTGGGGTTTGAAGTGTTTCTAGCTCTGCCCTGTCCTGGCACTGGAAAAGGCTGGCCCTGACCCTGGAGAGAAAGAGCTTTCCTTGGGGTCACCAAGAGCCTGTCCACCACTGTCCTTTGCACAGTACATAAGCACAGACACTGCAAGGTTATGGAGTCTATGTCAAGGATCTTGGGGATTCAAGGATCCTGAGGAGCCCTTAGCAGTCAGGCAGCTTCGGACACTCAAAGAGGGACATGCTCTGAGCTCTCCCCTCCCTCCTCTCTGCTGCTCTCCAGCCAAGCGAGCACGTACAGGGCTAATGCAGTGTGCAAGAGCATTTGGGGAAACCAAATATCTGTTTGATGAGGGATTAAAACATAATAAATGGAAGGAGGTGAAGAAGTGTTGCCAGAAATACCCGGGAACACACTGTGATTAAATACAAACCACCACCAAAGGTCTGCAATGGCTGGTATGTTCGTACAGTGAGAAAGTAGTTGCTATTTGGCAATATCAGAGCTTGGCAGCTATGGGATGATGGTCTGTTTTTCCAAAGGCATTTCTCATCAAGGGATGCAAGCCATTCTCATAAAGTTAATAGTTGCAGGCCAGCTCAGAGTCCTGGGAGCCAGATCCCACTCCAATTCCTTGTGATTGTAATGTGAAAGAACAAAGGGCTATATCCTGCCATTGATACTTTTTCAGGCCTCTTAGTGGACATAGCTTGAAGCCCCAGATACGGATCAATGGCAGGATACAGTCATAACGACCCAAACTGAGCTAAAAGAATGGTGTCTTCCTATTTCAGCTCAATATGACACAGCACTTGCACATAATGGAGAGCAGATTTTTCTTTTGAACAAGTTCTCAAACTATCTGTTGCATCCCGCTGAAGGAATGTTTGAATGGCAAATTCCAAACTTAACACTTCAATAAATCTAGCAAATTTGTTATACTATACCACACCTAGAAGTCTCTGCTGATCCTTTTAGTTCAGCCTTTGCAGGTGTATTATCTTGACTGAGACCATGGCTGGAGTTGTTACCAATAAAATGAGCCACCTTAAAAGGTGATGGATGATGGTGCTTCTCCACAGCACTCAGTAGGAGCTCTGCCATGTCTTCCAGTTTGTGCAGGCCAACATCTGTGTGATGAACCTACTGTAGAGCTCACTAGCTGCCTATCACATCACTGATAATTTAGCTTTTCTTTACAGTGTGTGCATTACTGTATGGATCATTAAAAAGTTAGCCACAGGGGTTTCAGCTGAACAGTATTTTTAGAAGCTAGCTTATTCTTCTACCAGTGGTTATCAGTCCAAACAACTCACAGCAGCTTAATTTATCTTTAAACTTTTTCTCCCTCACGGTCGTAGGTAGCATTTCAAAATATCTGGAAGGGTGCTATTTGTTTTCCTTCCCAAAATCTCCACAAAGATGTTGTGGATAACCACAAAAGTATCATCCACATTCCTTTATGGTAGTACATGGGGTTATGATTTATTCAAAACCGGAGAGTACTTTGAACACGTGCCAAGCCAAAGCGCACCGAGTCCCAGAACAGAGCCCTGGAGCATCCACCTAGACTGTTGACAAACCTGGCTCAGAAAAGCATCTTCTGCACTGTCCAAGAGTAACAGGGTATATGATAGTGCTGCTAAAAACCTAGGAGACTAATAAGAACCAACCAAGCCATCTGGGGCTGTTTAGCTGTTCTTGCTGTGTGATACCATAACTTGGCATGAAGGGCTGGAGCCTCCAGCAAAATCAGACATGACAAAACCTTCTGAGCTGAGTCAGAAACAATAATCATTCTTTTCACTGCAAAGAAGCAGAAATCACTGACTTTTGCATATCTGAGAGCAGTCTGACAGACAGGAGTGGCTGGGCAGCAGTGCCTTTTGCCTGCTGATCACCTTGAAAACGTGAAAATGCTGCAAAAAGAAGTGCTCATTAGGCTTTACTGCACAGTAAACATTTAGAGCCACAGAGTTGTTTCTTGTTCCTGTAAATGAGGCCACATCTACAGCTACAACGAGAGTCAGGATCGGGTCCTTGCCTCCTGTGTTGCTCTTCAGGCATGCCCTGTCCCTTCCATGCAGGTTTGCCCTCTCCCAGAAGATGTCAAAGATGAAGTTGCCCTGAGATGAAATACACAATACTGTAATTTTTCAGCCTTTTCCCTTTATTGAGGCAAACTGTGAGTTAGGAAGAGTTTTTCAGTGTATGTCTTGGAGAGAAATAACTGTTCCCCCTGCTTGCTGGGATGAGACAAACTGGCTCCTGGTGCTGCTACTGGTGTGACACAGAGAAAAGGGGAGCAGGAGCCCAGCTGCCATAGCTGCAGATCAATGGGTGGACACCTGGGGTAGGCTTCCCCCCACCAGCAGCAGCGCATAAACAGAGATACTGGTGGTGTTAGCAGGGGTGGAAACGTGGGGACTAGGTGCCCCGCATGATGCAGTCTCCAGTGCCTGAGATGACAGTTCCTGTAAACTGGGTCTGGCCTGATGGTCTGTGCCTGAGGGAATAACGATGTTTGAGATTACACAATGAGGTAGCCTGAGGTAAAGCTGAACACACTTTTTTACTGGGTCACTGAAAAATAAGGGCTGGGAACCGCAGGAGAAAGCAGAGTGGAGCTAAACTCTAGCACGGTCAGCTGTGCATATCTGGCAGCTGCCACCCGGGAGGAACATGAGGAGAGGAACACCATCTGATGTGATATCCCTTGTCTACCTCATTGTGGATCAACTGAGCAAACCTAAATCTTCCTTTATGTATTGCTTCTCTAAAACTTTCATGAACGGTCCCTGTAAACAGTGCCCCATAAACACTGTCGTTTGAGGATAATTTTTGTGGTGGATTTAAAAGTAGGTGAATTCAGGACAGCTTGTGGAAAGAGTAGAAGACAGTGCTGCTTGGAAGAAGTGCAGGTCCTGCCCCAGCCTCTCTGGAGGTTGCTTCTCTATTTCCTCACACCTTGTGAGGCTGCTAACTTCCCTGTCACCCAGGGCGTAGGGGTGATGTTCTGGTTTGGTAACATTTTTACCCTCACTCTGTGGGATGCACATGACTACCTGCAGTGCAATATAATGATGCCTCCAGACATTTTGGTTTTGGAATTTTTTTGCAGCTGACACCCTCGTGTCACAAAGCCCCAGGCTTGCATAAGGTGAACTGTGCAAAAATGCAAGCAGTGACCTAAACTTTATGACTTAGGACTGCTTGGTGGTGGTGGTGGAAGGGAAAACAAGAATGTGCGATTCTGTTATTGCTAGGACAGCCATGCTCCTGTTGCCACGGTTTGCTTTTGAATTTGAGGAGTTATCGAAAAATTTAGACAGCCTGGAGAGTAATAAGAGGGAAAACAGTCCCAGAAAGAGCCCAAGTCACTTTTGGGAGCAGGAAAGCCACAAAGTCTGGTTTCTGGTGTTTTTGTTTTTTTTTTTCTGTTCTGTGACCTGCATCTTTACTGCAATAACCCCAGCCACTGTCCCAGCCTCTGCACTCTCTGTTCTTTGATTTTGTCTTATTTTTATGGCTATGCTTATTGCCTATCCCATATACAATTAAATTCATATGGCTTTATTTCCAAATAAGAAAAACACAAAACCCAAGGAGAGGGAAGAGAACTATAACTCTAAAATTAAAACAGCCAAAGGAATATCCCTGTGTCTTTCCCAAGGCTCCCAAACTCTTCCCAGTTCCTTCTCATGTCACGTGTACCTGCTCAGATCACCCTGCCAGCTGTGCAGCGTGCACACGCTGGCTGCTGCAACATGAAGCCAGTAAGGATGGAGATCACTCTAGTTTCCCTCTCACAATAGCTTTTATGAGAATTTTTCTCCCCCACATGGCTGCTGATTTTGTAAGCATATGATATCTTTGAAATTCCTGCCTGCAGTCTTGTCTAACCCAGATTGGCAAGGGATGTTCGTGCCAAAATCTGTCTGAAAGGCAGACAGGCATTATGGCTGCACAGGTCACACTGCACTTGGAAATCGGGCTAATATGGTTAATATTTACTTCAATATTTGTGTTTATAAGAGCTTTCGTCTTTAAATAACTGCTGTTCCAGGACTCTGTTTTCTTTGACTGCTTTAATTATAGTGTTGCATATTTTTCTTCCCCTTGTTTGACTCCTTTGCTTACTATACTTTGATGGGTTTCCTCAAGGATGCAGGAGTGTGTTAGCTGCAAAAGGACTGTCTGTTGAATGAGTGATGATCCTTCCTTTGTATATTTATCTCATCATTAAGGGCTGAGCTGTAGGATACATGTGGAGTTGGACTGCTGCAGGTTTACTCAGAGAAGGCAGATTTCTCCTCAGAGCTCTTTGTGTCTGACACCACAAGCAGAAAATGCAACCAGGCAATTCAAACCATGTCTACTTCCACCAAAGTCATGCAGTCCCTGCGAAGTGAATGTGACCCAATCTGAGCTGGAGGATGGTGATCAGTGAGAGGTCACCATCTATTTATTTTCTTCACAGAGAAGTAAAGGTGTAACTATCGCACTCCATGCTGTGGATGTACCACCAAGACAGATGCAGACTGAGAGAAAAGGTCTCCCCCTTAACTGACGTGAAATCTGTGGGACAGGATCAGATTGTGAGATCGAAAACTGCGCTCAGCCTTAAAAACTGGCAGTCAATGCAAGGTGAAATCCCAGAGGCATTAGCCCCGAAAGAAAGTCCTGGAAAGCAGCAAAGCAACAGGCATCTAGACATGGTGAGGAAACAGGTGCTCCAGTAGCAGAAATACGAGACAGACATTGGTGTCCCTCAAACATGCTTGTCCAAGAATTGGGATATAGCTCCCTTCCTCTGTGAAATGGCTCTGCAGCAACAGGTCCAGTTGAAGCCCTGCATGATTAGACTGGGCTGACTGAGAAAGCAGCTAAGAAGAGTGAGCCCTGTGGTGACAGGGCTCACCCACATGACTTTAGGGGCTAGACCATCATCAGAATATTCCGTGTGGTTAAATGGCAGCAGCAGGAGTTGCAGCTGCTATTTAGACACCACAAATGCTAGTGAAGAAAAGCAACTACTTTTACCTATGATCGAGCTGGATTTCCTCTCTGATGATAAGGCACAACTGTGTCTCTGAAATGAGTCTGACACCTCCAAGCACAGTCCTTCATGTGGCGGGATTCTGTCCCAACAACTCCACAGCTGAAAAAATCAAAAGCAGAACAATACCCTGTGGTAGCCAGGAAGATGGGCAGGAGAGCCTGACTAGTCTTTACAATCTGTAATTATTGTCCTAACATCACGTAGGAGCGTAGTCCCACAATAGGAATTTTATGGTGCTAGTTTCAGACAAAATATGTGTTGCAGATCCCACTCTTTCAGGGGCATGAAACGACTTCTGTTTATGAATTCCTCTGCCATTGCAGCATTGTTGCCAGGACTGAAGGTGATTTCTGCTGATACACCCAGTGAAGTCATCCTGGACAGTGTTTGTTGTGTTTCTGGAATCAGTGGTTTAACTTCTCTCCCTCTGGCTAGGCATGTGTGTACTCCTCTTCCTGTGTCTTGTACAGCAAATAATAATGAAATTAGCCATCCTGCCCTCTAGACACATGCGTGGCACACAGGCATCACAACCAAAGCACTGTCTTGCTAAATATTGTAAAACTGACTAGTGAACTATCTTGGATTCCCAAAACTTAAATACTGTGTGTTTCAGCACAATGCTGAACTGCAGGATGAAAAGAAAACATGACCATTAACCTAAAATCCTCCATGTACACAACAGAGTTCACTGTTTTCTTTAAAACACCACATCAAAGCATTCAGAGGAAATTAAGGGATTTGGATCCCTAACTGCTGTGAAGACACCATAAAAACAATTGCTGTGGAGACTGTGAATGCTCAGTTCTTCCAGAGAAGCAGGACTGGGAGGATGGTTCTTCGCAGCTTAACTAAAGAGGGCCATATACCAAGGCCAAGGAGTACTGAAGGCCTCGTGTCACGTTCGTGCTTCTTAGGGCTCTTCTAGGTCAGGCTCATGCTGCAGAGCAGTCCAAAACACAGCTAACCGTGAAGCATCCAGGGCTCTAGCTGACTACCCAGCCCTTTTCTCTTGAGCAGAATAGATGTCATTCCCATAACATCTCAAGCTGAAGACTCCAAAAGTGAGAAGCTAAAACCACAAGATCCTGTCAGGGGAAAAAAAAAAAAAAAAAAAAAAGTGTTGGTGCTTACAGTGTTTTCCCACCTGACAGCAGAGGCTGAGTGAAACAGGACTTGCCACTGAAGCCTGAAAGCTGGCTCTGTGTTTCATTTGTGGACGTGCCTTTTCGTTCAAATAGAATTTGGACAGTATTTTACACCAAGTGATTTCCAGAAAATCTTGTTCTTCATCCTGCTGGAATTTTTAAGGAGACATTTGCCCAGGCTGTCCACATGAGTGTCTCTTGTAATGTTTGATCCCTCAGAGAACAATCATGGATGAAATCGCAAAAAACATTGTGCAACTGTTTTTCTCAAATAGGAGTTTGGAAATAACAAATATACTGGAATGTGGTTTCAGTCCATTCCCTTCCTTATTTGACCTCCTATCAAGAAGAAATGATATATTCTTTTGGAATAGGAGCTGTCAGCCAACATCCTGGCACATCTGTGCAATGTACAGGCTTACATCAAAACAGCATCTTATTTTGGAAAGGAAATTGAACCGAATCTCTTGAGTCATTGACCAATCATGCAATGACAGGACAGGAATTTGTCCTGCTTTTCACCAGACCTCTGAAGTCCTCAACCAACCTGAACCCTTTCAGAGCACTCTCCTCTGGTGGCTCTGTGGGTTACAGCATCCCTATCCCTCTGTTCCAGCAAGGCCAGCCTGCCACTCGAGCTTCCAGCAAACCTCCTTTCACAGCCTCCTTGACCACTGAGGTGCCCTGTACCTCCACCAGCCCCTTGCCCTCCTAATGTCCTTGCATTGACCGTGCACCAGCTTTGGGACCCCTTGGGGAACCAGCCCTTCCCTACAGCTGGGACCTGCTGCTGCCACCATGAACTGTGTGGCCTGTGACCATAGCCAGACATCCCCATGGGCGGGAGGAGCTCCCCCCCCTGCCCCCATCGCAGCCGCATCATAGGGTTGCAGCTCCTGCAGTCTTCTCCTCACCTCCAAGTCTGCTGAGAGCAGAGAGGGAAGGCCAGGAAAAAGGGGTACAGCCAAAAAGTCCTCCCGTGGTTGCTTGCACCTTCTAGCCGGCATTTCATGGCTCCCACAACCACGTGGGGCCCCATTGCTCGACATGGGAGCACTGTTTGAGGGAACAACCAGCCCCTCCATGGGTGGCTTGTCAAGCTCAGCATCTTCACAAGCACCCACCCCCACAGCCACACACACACCAGCCCCCTCGGGCCTGTGTAAAACACCTCCCACCCTGCATTCACCTTCTCCTACTGGCAGCACATCATTTCGGACCTCCACTTCCTCCTCGCTTTCCTCTTGCCTCTGTGAAAACCTGTTCCCCGAGTCAAATGGCAAAAAGAAATAAATTGCTAGGACATTTGGACCCTCGCAGGGGGATTCCTTGATTATCTGCAAGGATGTGCAGGCAGTCACTGCTGAGGTATTCCAGGAATGGCTGTGGAGAGAGACGAGGGCTGGAAAGTAGGTGGGAGGACTATGTCTAGACAAGCAATTGATTATGGTGTTTGGCTTGCTGATTTTGCAATTGTCTTCCTAAAGGCCTGGCAGAACTCTGTATTGGGGTTTTTAAAAGCTCATAGATGCCATACTTAGCCTACAGCTGTTTTTTCCAATGCTCAGTTTGCTTTTAAAACATGACCAAATAACAAATAATTTAATCTTTTGTGAAGTCTCCTCCTTCTCCTCCTAGGTTTTACTTATTCTCCAAACACCACGGTCAGCTTCTTAATGATCAAACTGGGAAAATGTTGGTGTTGGTATTTTTTTTCTGTTGAATATTGGAATAGAAATTGTACCTGTATAAAGTAAGAATTTAAAATAAATCTGAATAGACAACCCAAACATACAGCAAACGTATTCATAGACTCCTGGGTTCTCAGGAAAGGCAATTTCATCACCAGCCTGATCTCTGAACAGGCAAAATCCTGCCTGCAGCTCATTACAGGGCTATTTTGAAAGTACTGACTCCTTCTTGAGTGTGCTCACAGAAGAAAATGGAAGCAAAATAACTCAGAGAAGAACCACAAACAAGCTGTCTGTTTGCACAATTCATCCATGCTAATCAGCCTTCTCATTTGCCTGGTGTATAGGAGATGATGTAACTGCCCTGAAATCCACTGTAGATATAATTGAGACCTGCTGCAAAACTGGGCTTTTCTTACTGAGTGCTTGCTCAGTGCAACTTTCAAAATTTTACAAGTGCGTTTTATGGCTTGTCCTGCATAGTAAATAAAATGCTGAAAAACTGGCTTTCTCCTCAGGTTTGTTGTTTTTGTAATGATTCCAGTAACTACCACATCACTGAATATCTCTTAATATGCTTGCATAGACAGGAAAATTTATGGTAAACAGATGGATTTTGAGAAAAAGTAAAATGACAGTAACTCAGCCTTGTCTTTCCATGTTCAGCTGCATACTTTTTTGTTATTATCCTCTATATGCTTTTTTCCAGCCACCCAGCTGTACATTCCTAAAGAAACACGCATTCTTTTCAACTTGGAACCATGCAATTGTAGCAAGTCACCTAAATAGGAATATATAGATCACGATATTACATGACTTAGTAAGCTCTGATTGAGTGATTTATGCTCTTCTTCAGTTATGTCATCGCCACTAGCTGCTGTTGAAGGAGCCCAAACGAATACAAATTATTATGGTTTGAAATAATAAAAAGGAAAGGTCCTTTTTATGACTTAAATATCTATTTTAGGTTCATTTTTTAAGATGATATTTCCATTTATTTTCAGAAGGAAAATATTATGTTTATTTTACTTTTGTTAAGCCAAATGAATGGGCTAGACTAACTTGCTACCGAGGAGGGTATTTGGTACAACCATTAGTCCCATTAAACTCAGAAATAGGCTTGAAGTGACCTGCAGAAGGGAGCACTTTGGTGTACAATAAAACACTGTAATTCTGCCGACTCTAATGCACGTGAACAGGCTATGTCCCTTTTCAGAGGTACAAAATACCTATTGCACTGGCTGTGACTTACCACGATGCCCCTGAGTACTGCCTGCTGAGACATTAACTGTGACAGGCCTGGTTTGCAGGGGGCAGTAAATCATGAAATTACAACGGTCAGGGGTGGTTTAAGGACAAGCAGCCACACTCTTTGCATTTCTAAAACCTGTCTACCCTAAAAGTTAACCTCGACTTGGGATGAGGGACCTCTGTATTTTCCAGTGCTCCCTCCAGGAGCAGCCCTGCAGCCCCCCGGAGCCCTGGTGGGAAGGGCATGAAGGGCAAGAGGGATGGGGTAGCCAGGAGCTGCCATCAGGGACCACAGCATTTCCCACATCCACTGCCATCCTTTTCAGAGGAGGGTGCAGGATTTGACGTCTTCTAGCAGACCAGCTTTTGTATATGAGAGGGAAGAGCTGTCCAGTAATTCTTATTTAATGTACATATTGTTCAGCCAACTAACTGAGTGGATCAAATACAAAACGGCTTTCAAACACACTGAGAGATTACCCAGCTTGGCTTTCACCAAAGTCATCAAGAGTTTTGCCACTGATTTTACTGGAGCAGAAGGATGAAAATACCACAGGACGTTTAAATCCTTCTCATATGATGTACCCTCTAACTCTACCTACCACAGGCTGCACTTTGAAAGCCAAGCATAATCAAATAACATGTAGCCATTAGGAATTTAGGTGTTTTGGTAAATACTAAATGATTATATTCAGTGTGCTTTGACAAAAAGGTTAGCTCTGAGGAGGCACAGAGGAAAGGATGCCTATTGGTGTCAGCACTTGCTTTGCTTCTTCATCCTCGTTGTACAGCATTGTACCCCTGCCTGCTAGAAAGTAGATTGAGACCGTCTTGCCTGTTTTATGCAATTTCTCCAATTCAACTATTGAAAAACTTTCCATTTATTTCTGACTGGCTTTGAATTGGCAATTTCATTTACTCATGAAAGGCTTTACAGCCAGACACAATCCAGCTATTTGTAAGTCTCAGAAAAAAAAACCAAAACCAAAACCAAAACCAAAAACAACCAAGGACAAAAGTATAACTTAGCACAATTTTTTCAACGACAGGTCATGCTGAAATACGTCAGTGTCCTTCCAAAAGAAGGAAATAGGTTTACTTATTTATTCCAACATATTTGTAGATAGGGGAGGTGCAATATCTCTTCAATTTGGCAAGGTCTTGCAACCACCTCACATGATATCCTCATGCACATTACATATATCCAGTAAATCAAGAGAAATAAAAAAGTGGTTGGAAAACTGTATTCAGAAAGTTGTTATCAGTGTCTGTGATCAGAACAGAAGGGTGTGTGAAATGGACATTTGCAAGAGGTTAAGTCTTCTACTATTCAATATTTTAATTAATAACTTCAATAACGCATTAAAGAGTATGCTTAGTACTCAGTACTCATTTTGTAGACCACTATATAGGGAAGGGTAGGAAGCACTTTGGTGAATAAGATTGGAATTCAAAAAGATCTTGATAGATGAGCATTGTAGTTTGAATAAATAATTCAGTAAGAGAAATGTGAAGTTTCACAGTTAGGTTTGCAATTCTCAGTGGCTTATAGGATAAATGACTCAATATTGTCAAGCTGTTATGAAAAATAGTAAAGTATGCTGGGCTATGCATGTCTCTTCTGTACAACAGACAACAGACTCCTCTTTTTCTCCTGGAGACCTGTTGCGACAGAAGAGAAAGTAGTATAGAGGCAGAAGAGGAAAGGAAAGTGCCTTTTGCATATTGCAGATGGATAAGGGGAAGAGGGAAGAGAACACAGTAAAACAAGTTTCAAGAGAGAATTGCACAAGGACAGAAATAGTATTCCTTGTAAAAAAAGATGGAAGCAGAAAGGTTTGTGGTAATGTATAGGTTTTTCAGCAAAGGTTTGAAAAATTATTCATTTTTAGATCTTCACTTACATTGTGGAGATGTTAGAAAAGTCTCAATTAGTGTGCTCTGCACCAAATTATTTCTATTGATTTTGATGGAAAGTCTCTTAGAGAGAGGAAACCCCAACAACTTGAAGAAGTTATCTCAGTTTTGATGGTGTTATTAATTAATATAGATTCAACAGGAACATGTTGATCTCTTTCAGACATTTTTTTTATTATGGGAGAATGTATTTTAATAATGGGAGAAGTATACACATCTGTCATAGTGGTTTTTTTTGGAAAGCAAATCAACTTTAAAACAAGAAGCCAAAAAATAAGAAGAAACAAAATTGTTCGAAATGAAGAAGTAGATCTAAACTTTGTGACTACCCTAAGGTGTGCCAGATATCCCTGGTCTCTGCCACAGAGGCAACATAAGACGGAGAGTTGTGAAATCCTGTCTGAAAAACAGAGTACCCTCAAAACCTCCCTGCATGACCACTGCACTGACATGCAACCTCCATACCAAAGTAAAGCCTTGTAGTGAAGGCGCATGTGGATGTGACGGAAGGAGGAGCTGGGAGATCACTTACTGCATATGAGTCTTCAGGAGACTCTGAAGACCCAAGCACCTCTTGGCAATGTACCCAACTTTGCTGTTTCCCCAACAAGTACAAAAATTGTCTGAACAGCAGAGAATTCCTGGAAGGCTTAAGAAACTCCCCTATATATAAAAGCTGATATAAATTTATTGTTCTTCTTTTCTAGGAAAGAAAGTGCTTAGAGTAATCCCAGGCAGTCACTGTTGTCTCCTCTTTATATAGTTGACATTTCAGGGTTTTTTTCAGATATCTTGCAGTCACAGAGACAAAACACAAAGGACTCATAAAAAACAAAAAAAAAACCCCAATTTTTTAACCAGAGAAGAATGTGTAAACATAAACAGGGCTGCTGAAAAGTTCAGTCAGTCACATTTATAATTGCAGGGAGCCATAAGGTCCTTTGAGTCACCGTTGGCTGCCTAAGTCTGAAGCCCATACATGAAAGCAAACCCTGAGCATGCTACTGTTGCTAGTTGTAAGAAGATCTTCCTTTGGCGCTGGAACCTCGTTCAGCATACATCTTTTCACAAGTGTCTCAGCCTTTCCACTTTAAGATGCTTTAAGATCCTTCTGCGCTACAGTACTTCCAAAGTCCCAGATACTGAGGAAAAAGGAAAAAGGAGTGGATGTAAACAAACTTGAAGTCTTTCAAACCAGTCAGCGTCCCTTGGGCTTCTCTATTTTTCTCACTGCAAAGCCTTTGATTCCTGTCACAGTCCTCTGTACACTTCCCACAGATGGAGAAACCAAAGCAAAGACTGCTCTGATTTGGGTTCTCCACTATTGCTGCCTGTGTCAGTGCCAGGTCAATGGATGAGAGCAGTTGAGCTGCTGGTCACGGCACTGATGGCTGACCAAGCCGAGGTGCCCTGGTCCTGAGATTTCTTGCAGATATTATAACTGGATCCATAAAACAACCTGTTAAAGTTGATTGTGCCAATGTTAAAATTCATTTAAAGCACAGGATTCTCAATGTCCCTCTCCTACCTCCACATGATGTTCTGAACTGACACTGTACCTGGCAGGTGGAGCATGGTATGTGGGGATGAGCTGTTTCAGTGTGGGTGCAACCACTGTGTCCCCACAGAAATGGTGAATAGCTTCTCCTGTACAAAGCAATCTGTCTGTTGACTTGTTTGGTTTAGTTTTATGTCTCTTCTGCTCACACCCACAGAATTGTTGGTGTTCACAAGGCTCGGTTTTAGATGTTACATGGACATGCCTATAAGTGCACTAGGAAAATGATTATGCAGTTGGTTATCCATTTACTGTTTATCCTATCTTGTCCTTTTCAGATGAGTCCCATCACAACCTACTGCAAACCACTAACAAATTCCTGTGGGATTTTGAGCATTTTATACTGCAGAGGCTTATTCTAGCCTGAATTCTATATGTTAGTTAAAGAAATCCCCCAAAAGAGAACCTGAGATTGCTTAGACTAGGCTTTTACGTTGCTGAGTTTACTTTTGAATGAGTTTTAAGCAACTTAAGAACATAGGTACTTTCTGCAGATTTCACCCTACTTTCTGTTTCTTGATGAAAGAAGAGTGTTGTAGACTCAAATCCACTTAGACTACAACTAGATTCACAGTTTGCTTGGTTTCTTTCTTTTTAATGTTAAATTTTGAAGATTATCTAGAGGAAAATATCCAGGACTTGACTAAGAGGTTTAATTTCACAAAGGGATTGATGTTCTCAATTCTTATTTAGGATCTGGATCCCACTCAGGCATCTATACTTACAGTTCCACAGCATGACAGAACATAAGTATCCCAGCTCAAATCACAGACGCGCAAAGGACTTTTTGTAAGCCTAAAGTAACACACACCTGAGAGCTTTTCTAGACTGGGCCTAGTTCAGAAAGCCTGAAAAGATATAACTCCACACCACTGTGTGACGATGTAATGAAACGCCAAGCACCAGCTCTGCAAGAGACTCAGTGATCTCATTCTGAGTCAAGGCCTTTTGACTTTCAGTGTCATGAATTTAAATTGTGGCTATTAAATGTCTAGTGGAAAACATATAAATGCTTAAATACATGTATTCTTTATGGTGTTCCCTTATACTTATATGTAGACTACAAAGATGCAGTCTTCTGTATTTGTCTATATGTTGTTTTTTCTACACACACTTCTCTTGTTAATTCTCAATTCCAACTGAACTAAACTCAAGAAGCCACAGGTAATTTTGGATGATGTCCAAAGATCGCAGGGAATGAGATGACTCCACAGCACTGTGTTCAGCCTTGAGGTTCCTTGGAACCTCCTGCGGAACATGTTTTTGCCATCAGTGCTTGTTTGGTGTGCACAGGGGTAGCAAACACAGTTTTTGCTGCTGTGCCAATTAATGTCCTAGCTTATGAATCAGTACATGCTATTGGAAGAGCTGTGTCTCACCCTGCCCAGCTTAACTGAAAAGATATAGGCAGGACCTGGAACTTCACATGTTAAAGTACATTTTTATGTGCAGACAAGGGCCATTGGCATAGGGATTATCAGTGAGGAAATTACGTCCCAGGTCACGGCTCACTCTCCAGGCAATAGGATGGGTGACGGGGTGCTGACACAGCTGTACCTGAGCCAGCCCTGAAGGCCAGCTGAGCCACCACTGCTCCTCCACACAGGGGTTTTGCAATCAGGATCTTGTTCCACACGTTCAGCCAAAGCTTTCCTTTCATAACCCCACATAATTCACCATGCACACATTGCACTAAATCATAATTAACCAGCAAGATTTTCAAGCAATCATAAATCAAATGAGACTGGCCACGGCCTCCCTGTTGGGGAGGATCAGACTCTGCCCTCCCTCCTCTGTCCAGAGCACTTATCACCTCCCCAGCACCCTCACGTGCTAAGGGCACTTGGATCTGCTCCTTGTCTTCCAGACACAGAGAGTGGGGTGTTGCAGAACAAAAACACAGTCTCAGCCACACAAACCTATTTCAATTCTTCATCCCAGAAAATCCCTTTGGCTCTTCATATATTATCTTGGCAGCATAAAATTTTATCCTCCTAGCAAACAGCTCTGCAGCTGAACTGTTGTGCTAAAGGCTGGTTTATGGCAGTAATGAGTAACACTTACTGCAGCATATCCCTTTACAATATTTCTGTAGTGCCATTTTGCCCAGAGGCTCCTGGCCTGGGGTATGCTGAGATTTTCTAGATACTTGAACTGCCCATTTTTAGGATTCAAGGATGGAGGGATAACAGTGAAACTGCATTATCTGAGGAGATAAACCTTGCTGCTCCTCCTTGCTGCAGTGCAGCTCTACATGTTTGCTTTGGAGGGTTGGGGTCTTATTTGTGGGAAGAAAGGTTTGTCGTTCCCGTTTCTCCCTTTGCCACTCGGGTGGACAAGACCATACAGCTCCAGCTGGCCAAAGATGAGGGCTGATGGGAACTGCCACGAGGAATTCTTGTGCTGACCTATCGGCTCTTTTGATGAAGTATTGATGTTTACAACACAGGCATCCACTGTGGAGTAATCTCTTCTTAACCAATGAGTATGTATTCAGGGTGTGAATCATTTAATCTCAAAGCAGACACTTGAAATAAGGCAGACAAACTGTGCTCCTAAAGGTGTCTACACCCTTCTGCTTGCCAGGAGGAAAGCCTGGGGTGAGCGGATCAGATGCAAACATCTGCTCCAGACATGTCTGAAGGCAGGCGAGATGTCTGCTTCCTCCTGTGCGTCTCTCAGGCCACGAGATCTGAGATGTCTCTCCCCAAGACACCCATCCCAACCCCATGCAGAGGGTCCATCTTTTGCAACAGGCCTGGACTCTGTGAGAGCTTCTGGCTGCCAGACAGCCACTCGCTCCATGCTTCAGGCTTTCTTCTCTTAATTGACACAATTCCAGCACAGAAAGCAGTAGCTGGGCTCTTTGATGAATGCTTAATTTTATCTCTTCCACCCCAGCCCCCGCTTCCCACCACAGTAAGCTAAAATAGTTAAATGTTTGGGGTTTGGTTGCATGCATTGTTTATCCATACTTGCTCTTGTTTCTATGTTTAACAGAGGAAATAACTCGCTACAATAAAGTATCACTACATGCTGGTAACATCAGATAAGCTAAACTGGACAAAAATGTTTTCTTTGGCAATTCTCCACTTTCTTTAATTTGACCAGAGAACTCGCTTTACTACTGGAAATGGGAAGGTCCCAGTTACACTTGACTGTAGCACAAAGAGTTTCACAATTTTTCTTGTTAAACTCTGTGTAGGACAAGGAGAACAATCCTGCCATTTCTTTCCTCAGTGTACAATTGGACTGATAAGCACCAAGCTGCACATATCAAAAACCCCGGTGAATGCCATTTACATTGGTTTACTGCCTTTCCAGAAAAAAATGAGCCTTTGTAATCTGCTTATCGGCCCCCATCGGAAGCTGCACAATGCTGTAGTGATATATATCTAGAGTTGAGCACAGGGGAGGAAAAAGGGAGCAGGCCTGGAGGGAGCCCTTTTGGGGTGAAGGCAGCTTTCCCAGGAGCAGCAGGAGGAGCTAAGCATCCCCCTTGCAACTGGCTGGCATCAGAGAAGCCCCCCATACCCTCCCTCCCCCCAGGGAGTCGGATGGGGGCACCGCTCCCCTGGTGCAGCGAGGGATGGGAAGAGAGGATCAGTGTGCAAGGATCATCCCATGGGAATGGCTTGTGCTGCAGCTTCTCTGTGGCTCACATCAATGGATATCAGGCTGGGGGGGTCACTCGGGAGATACCTGGCACATGGGGGGAGAGGGAAGGAGAGGGCTGCTGGAGGATGGATTCCTCTACCTCTCAGGCAAGTGCACTGGCACTTGGGGTGGTTCTGAGGTCAGGTTTTTATCACTCCCTGCAGGATGCTCTGGATGCAGCCACAGCTGAGCACCTTGAGGCGAGAGACTTGAAGCACAGCAGAGGCCAGTTATCCTCACCGTGCGCAGTGAACATAGGGAGCTATGGAGGATGTACATGCATGGGACCACCATGAACTCAAGTGTATTATGAGGTTAATTGACATGCAGGAGTCAAACCAGTGGCATTGCCACAGCCTCTTTACCTTATGTTTTGCAACTAAGACAAAGCTTTGACGTCATGAGCCCATTTCTGCCCAAAGGCTAGAGCGTGGCACTGCCCATGGGAGACACAGGGCAGCCATCTTTCCCCTTCATCTCCCACCAAATGTGTTTAAAAGCTCTGTCTGGCCTTGCTGTAAGTCCACCACGCTGCACGGTGAGGGCAGCTCCTCTGCTCGGGCAGCTCCTCTGCTCAGGCTGAGGACAGCCCACACACAGTGAGTCCCCTGCTTTCGGGATACTGAGCATGGGATTTAGCAGGCTTCACCCCCAAAATGTGCATCAGCTGTGCATTTACTGCACCTGCCCTAAGAGCTGGTGTCTATGCAATCAATAGACACACTGAAGACTTCCAGTTTTGATGGAGTTGTCAGTTGCATGGAAAGCTGAGCTACATTTCAGCTCCATGCTGTGAGGATCTCCCTTGCAGCAAATATAGAGACTGAAAGCCTTAAATAGTCTGGATTTATTTGTTGGGTTTTCTCCACCCTTTCCTCCCTCCCTCAATACAAACATTTATGTAATAAAATGTTTCTAGAAGACAATGTATAAACAATGATTAATTAATAAAACTAAGAACTGGAAAACTCTACTTAAGAAAACAGCTGAACTTAATTTTCTAGCCAGATAGTGACTGAAGGTTTTATTTTCAGACATTAAGGTGTTTTTCTTGTGATAGTTTTGACTTACTCAGGAGTATTCTGTTTAACACTGGCTCCTTAAAGGGATACTTGAATTTTTTTTCTTAGCTATAACCAATGTGTAATTTCTGGGACTTAAAATTTTAAGTCCTGGCTAAATAACTTAGAAGCAAACTATAATTACATGCCTTTCCCCAGTGCAGCTGGTGCCAAACCATAGATGAACGCAAAGTGATTACAGACAAATGGCAACCACTGGGTGACCGGCTTTCCTTTGAAGAGAGTCAGTACAATCCATCTATGAGTAAATCTAGTGAAGACTCTGCAGCAGAGCCCAGGATCCAGTATTAGGCTGGGTCCTGTATACAGTATATAGGGAATGTGTTTCCATTGCACAGTAACTGGACAAAATAGGACAAAAAGAAGGCTAACAGAGGAGATTCCTTATTCCCTGCTGAGTGTCCTGCCCATGTGCCGCAGTGTCACAGTTCCGTTCTCCATCCTCTCCACACCTTGGTAGCATTTCTTATAGGAAGTGAGGGTGTGCTCCTCGGGGACGAGGGATCGGCACCACAGGCTGAAGAAAACCCCAGCCCATGTCCCTCGGCAGGGACACCTTGCACCAGTCTGTAAAAGGGTTTGCTGCCTCTCTGGCCTACTTTGACCTGTTTATTCATTTTAGAAATGTGCTGCTGCGGCGTTTGGTATGGCACTCTGGTCTGCCCACACCAAAAAGCAGTGGTGCTAAAATAGGTCTTTTGGAGTATTATTTTTCTGGTTCCAGTCGTTAAGATCCAAGAAGGGCTTTAATTATTGTGGTCTGAGTGTAATTCATTCAGAGGTTTTCTCAACCGTGTATTCACCTCTTCCTGTGGTAGAGCTTGTAGACCCAACTGGCATCAATGATAGTAAAAATCCGCTGCTTTTTGAAGAACCAGACCCTCATTTTTAGATTACTGTTCTGATACAAGATAAGATGGGGGAAAGATTTTCTCTCTCTCAACTCAAAAGGATACAAAAATTCTCTCATTTTATTTTTACCCTATTCTATCCACTATTTTTCTCTCTTTGCCATAGAAATTTTGAAATCAAGTCAAACACTGGAAAGAAAAGATGGTATTGCAAACCTTGGGTATAAAAAAACAACCTTAGACTGAAAAAAATAAAGTCAATTCCAACTCTTCCTGGGTTTTACACTTGAACTTCCTCACCTTGAGGCTTCAGCTTTCTAGTCTGTAAACAGGCATAATACCTTCCTGTCTCAGAGAAGTGTTGTAAGAAGCTTAACTGATTCATGTTTTCAGAGTGTTGGGACATGGAGATATGTATATGTGTGTATATTTTTATGTATCTAGGGATGGAGGTACAGAACTGTTATTTTTGTGTATGCCTCGTGATTTTTCTCTTCACAGTATCGCTATCTTCCTAAAACACAAAACATTCTTACAGAGAAGAGAGCATCAATACACTTACCTGAAGACCAGCTTGTACATGAATGAAATATTGTGTGTGTTTTCTTGACATATTACAGTTAGACTTGATGACCTTAAAGATCTCTTCCAACCTAAACAATTCTATGATTCTATACTCCTTGCCCATTTTAAGCATCAGCATTAGAAAGTTTTGGTATTTGACAAATGTAGCAGAACACAGGCTCAAACCCAGCCCTTGCTAGCAATGTATTGTCACACTATCGTACCTTTCAGAGCAATTGATAACTGAAAAGGGAAGCAATAGTTCACCTAGATATCTCTCTCCCTCCCTAACTTTCCTGGTTAAACTAGCATCTGGCTGAACCATGATTTTTAAAATTTTAACCAAAACAGATCTACTTCTTTTTGCTGTTGCCAGAGCCCTTCAAAAGAGCTGGTGCAGGCTCCAGAGCAGCTCTTTGTTGGGCTGCATCCCACACCCAAGCCCACATCAACGCCACCTTTTGTTCCCAGGAGCTGAGAGCCATCCTCTGTACCTCACACCTCCTTTTGGTTTGCTGTTTTGGGTTTTTGCAGGTATCCTTCTTTCCTCCAGCTCTGGGAGATGGAAATTTCATGGTGGTTGATCACAGGCAGCTCAGCAACATGACATCTGGAAACTCAGTGATGGTGGGCTTACAGTGGGATAACCATGTCCTCTGGCCTGACCACCACTGCCCCTTTTCTTTGTCTCCCACACAGATGTTAACAGGCCTCATCCACTTCTCAATTCCTCCCAAACTGGACAGATGGAATTTCCCTTCTAGAAAAAAAAAAAAAAAAACCACAACAAAGCAGAACACCTTCTGTTTTAAAATTAAATTCAGAACTCATGACATTATTATTTTTTTATTATTATTATTAAAATATGCAGACTTTCATTTGTCCAGAGAAACCAGCACATCAGATATTCTATTTTCCATTCAAAGAGTAAATCTAAATTCTGATATTTTAATACATATCTTTGCATGCACTTTCCAAAAACGACTTTTCAGTTTCTAGGTTATGTCTGTTTCTTGTCCTGCTCTGGTACAATCCTCTCTGCTTTTACCTTTTCCCCATCCTTCACATACATCAGAGGTTACAGCATCCCACTGACAAACCTTGTTGGAACAAGGAGATAATCAGTAATATATTACAGATAGCCCTCTTTTCATTTTGCAGCATGGACCTGCTGGAACTCTGCTGCAAAGGCTCATCTCCTTTGAATACAAAATAACAAAGATGTAGTCCAGAGGGCAAAATCTGATCTTTGCCATATTTAGTAAACATATTTTCAGCCACTGAATCTATAGCAGGAGGCCAGGGCTGTGTGTGCACGTAACATGGAAATAACAAATGGCTTCTGTTTCAGGCTCTTCACATTTGCGGAATTTTTGCTTACTGTACCCCTTTTGTTTGTCTTTTAATTAGGGACCATAAAATAATGGATGCACTTGGCTTCACCAAGGAGGTCAGTGTTCCTTGTTGCTAACAGGAAAGAGGAGGGTGACAAAATCAAAGTGTTGCTACACTGGTGCTTACTGATGACTTACCAGCTTTTCCACCTCCATAAAATAAAATGCACACACAGGAGAAACGGTCCTTGTGGTAAGAGGTTGAAACAGTTCTGCTCACTTTGCTGGTAAGGAACTATGTTATCCTGGGAAACAATTTAGAGATGGAACTAAATGGCTCCTATTATACTGAATGATAAACTAGGTTTCTATTCTGGTATTATTCAGCTCCTTTCAATGCAATTTAACAGCTGGAAATGCGAAGGCAGCAGCCCCATATTGCCAGGCAACTCTCCCCAACCACCAGCAGCTGCCCCAGGGCCAGGGCTTGGGAGCTGCTGTGCAGTGATGGCTCTTCTCTCATCTTCCAAACCCAGATCAATCCACAGAGGCTGCTTCGGTGTGGGGTCCCCTCTAAGAGCTCAGAGTTACACCTCATGAAAACTATGGCTTCGACTCTCATCGTCCGGCTGTATTGCATGATATAGCCGGGAGTTTAGCCACTGACTTCCAATAAGTCAGCTTTTTTCTGTATCCAAGCGATTTTTAAGTTATGTGTTTATTGCTTTGAGTTAATGAGCACAATGAAGAACACATCATGCTCTTCTGATAAGAAGCTTGTTTCAAAGGCAGTGATTGATATCTGCACACTTCCTCCTGCTTCTGAGAGGCAGCTCACACTCACATAACTCTCAGTAAGCCCACTTGCCAACTCAGCGTTTATGTTAGCCCTGGTGCAGTTTTGTAGGGCATAGCACACTGTATGGGCTTATATTTGTTCTTACTGTTTTGCTGCAATGTTCTTTTACTCCTCATGTCACCCTTGACCTCATTTATATTTATTTTAGGCTTTTTTCGAGCAACTAAAAATCCCCTAGAAAGCAAGCACATGTGGAATGCATAGGAATAGAAACCATGATGACCTCATACACAGTATATTAATATACAGCTGGCCTAATAAAACACTAATCACATTCACTAGGAATATTCATGAAATGCCTAATAAAACACTAATCACATCCACTAGGAATATTCATGAAATGCCTTACATCACTCAAAAGTTCATTCATATTCAGAGAGTCTGGTTTGAGATTCAGGCTTGCTGAACTCTTGTCCTTGGTGAAGTCAGAAATGGGCCCCATATGTAGACACCACCTTTTCTCTTGACTAATCGGCCAGGTTGCCGTAGTTTCTTCATGATACCCCATGTTTTAACTCAGTACACTTCCACTGGAATGAGGACAACAGGGAAGAGAGAAGAGGAAACAGTTCCTTCAACGCTTCAATGCAAGATTCAGTTGTCTCGGTTGCAGAGGAACATTTAACAGGCGAATCAATGGCCCTGATGACAAATTGGTCCCTTGCAAAGGTTACTACTCCTCTGGTCATTCAGTCTAGCATATGGACATGGGCATAACTAGTACCTGCAGGAAGAGGATCTTTTCTTTTCTTCTCCCTCCAGCATAATGAGTCACTATCAGAAAACGGTGTTTAAGTGCTTAATTGAAAAGAGATACTAGTTAGGGTGTCTTTTATTACGCTTCTTTTTGAGTAAATTACGTGTGAAAGATGGATAACCTTTCTTCTGTGTCTCTCCCCATGCATCCAGCTCCATTTCTTTACCCAAGTCCTTTTTTTCCTCTCTAATCTACATTCACTTATTCTCCTCATCCATTTCTTCCTCCACTAAAAGTAAGCATATTTTGAAAGTTAACCTTTTTCTTCTTGAGTCAATATATGCTAATTCCTCAAAAGAGCTAAGCAGTATAATGGAACCTTTTCTGTGTTTGTTTCATTAGAAAAAGTTTAATTCAAATGTACTGGATAAGAGGAGTTTTGTTACATTAGCTTTATTCGAGACCTCTTGATGAAATTTCACATCCTCCCACAAAACCATGGGTCTGGTCTAAACAAAGATACATGTTTGTGTTGCCCCAGGAAGGATTTATATTGGGAAGAGGGGAGAGCAATTTTTCATATTTATCGGGGGATCTGAAAATAGCCTGACTGAAAGCGTGGCTTCTAATTGGTTTTAGTTGCAATTTCTCGTCTTTCTGACAGATCCTTTTTCATCACCATTCTCATTTTACATCAGTCTGCATCTTTGAATACGGCTTCATGCATGCATTAGTAAGATCTTTCAACGGACCTGCATGCCCATCCACCGTTATGCTGAGTGCTGTGAAATCTTCTCAGATGGCTTCCATCATACTTCTTTTTACCCTTCAAGCTTTGTCCTCTCATTAATACAAACACTTCACCATTTTGTTTTATTTTGATTCATTTTACAGCCAGACATTAAGTGAAGCTGACATGTTTCAAACTCTTGTTGTTTTTGAAAGCTAAGTGTGAGCTGTGTAAAAAGCCCCAGCTCAACTCCATCAGCAGCATTTCAGGAGAAGTCCAGCCTGATCCACCACATAGGTTTCCCAAGCAGCAGGGGTTGCATTGGTACCATGAAAGGTTCCTGTCTTGCACTCTGTGTTCAATTCCTGAAAGATGAGAATAAATCTTTATTTTTTAGCCTGGGAACCCATACTTTTTGTCGTTAATTTAGGTCCATCTCAGGAAGCTCCACACACTGCTACAGGAGTTCTTTCATCTTTGGGTAAAGCAGAAATGCAAATCCTCAGCTCTTCTTCAAAACAACACTGTTTCAGTAAGGATTTCGTGTGTCATTTTTCCATATAATCAAAACTTGTGTGTGTGGGGAGACAGTGGGATATTTGGGGTGCTGGTTTTTTTTGATGTAAATTGCCTGTCACAGATGTCCTAAAGCCATTTATAGTCTGTCTGCCCATAATGATTCCAGTTTATGAGCTCCCTTGTCCTCCTGCTCACACGTGGGTGAAAATCAAGGCATTTTTCAACCTCTACAGAATTTTAATGCCAAATAGCAACATAAGGAGATACGATAGAATGATTTAGTGATGGTGTGATGGGTGCTTTATCCTCAAGCAAGAAATCTATTACACCTTAATATAACATGCTTAACCAAAGAAGAGATATGCAAAGGCAGGCACGGTAAAAGAAAGGGGCTTCCTCAACAAAGCAGTTAATTCCGCAATCTAATGTTTGGATCCCAGCAATTCAGAGGTCTTTTCCAAAACAGAGAAAAGAAAAGCTATTCTTTTCAAAGCTATTCTTTTCAAAGGGCATAAGAATTTAAAAGCATAGCCAGTTATGTAAAGACCTCTTTCAGTTTCTCCTTGTCTGCAACCTCTCCTTGCCATGACAAATATAACAGCCCTGTTGGGCTTCCTGCCTCTTGGGTGCTCGGTCCTAAATGCATCGTGGTGACACAGATTACACAGAAAACAGACCCTCTGGTCCTCCATCCCCACCTCATACATTCTATGACCTGCAGCAGTTTTTAACAAACAGAGAGCTGAGATGTACTGTAGGTTGGGGCAGGAGATCTGGTATTTTTGCTCAGTGCCATTTAGCTTGAGAAATCATCTGTGGAGAACAGTGGCACGTCCTGCCTAGGAGTTTGCACATTGCCTTGCTTGCCACAGAGGGAGTGCCACTGCCCAGGTGAGCAACTGGGTTTTGCTGGTGCCATTTTCAGTCACTATTTTGACCTCTGATGAAAGGAAATCCCATTGATCTGGAACCAAGACAGGCACAGAGGGGATTACAACAGTTCAGAGCTTCCTGTCCTTGAAACCTCAAGTTTATTTCCTGGCATCAGGCTGTGAATTGTAGTTCACACAACGAAGCAGCAAGTTCCAGATCTTAATGTGCTGAGCATATTTGGCATATGCCCAGCCTGTAGTGCATTCAGGTCAAGGATCATGGAATCAGCTTGCTTACTCTCACAGGGACTTGCTGGGTAAGCATGCTGCCTTCCACAATAATTCAATTTTTTAAATATTCTGATGTAATCTCACATCCTTTTACGCCTCCTTGTAGAATAGGAAAAAAAAAGGAATGTCACCTGTGGAGCACTTTTGAAGGAAAAAGAACAAGAAATGAACGTGGAATGACTATGCGAAACAGTCACTTGTCCCTAAAATCTGAGATACTTTGTCAGTGTGGGACAACCTATAGGACATAAGTCTAATCAAATTTTCTTTGAGGTCAAACAAGTACATTACATAGAAAAGATTGTCCTTCAGAAGTCAACAAGAACCACCCCCTCCCCAGCCCCCATAATGCTCCTGGCTGAGGGGATGATGGAAGGATGGAAGGAAGGTGCTCACTTGGGAATCCCTTCTTCTTCCCCATAACACAATATCTTTGACTCTAAAGTTGTGAGGCCTATTTACTCTTTTTAGGATATTTTTGTTTCATTCTACAGTTTGGTACCTACAAATGAAATTAGTTGCAGGAACTTTGTTCAGTTAGACCTGCTTCCACTGCACTTCTGCAGTTTGGCTACATACTGCCTGCTGGTTTGCACTGAAAGGCAAATGCAACCTTAGTTCTTGTTTTGGGACTAAGTAAGGAAGAGGGACTAACTAAGGAAGAGGGACTAACTGATACCAGAATTCGGAATAACTGACTCAGGTTCTGTTACCTGGCAAAAAATTTTTATTTTTGGTCTTTAACAAACACCTTCCAATGGTATTTTTAACCACTTTTCTCAAAATCTGTTAAATTTGGTGCATATTTCTGGTTAGTGTCTAGTAATCAATGGAACCTAATTCTACAAGTTCAGATTTACATCTGGAAATCTCTATGCCTAGACTACTTTAAAGTCAAAAGGGAGTCTCAAATGGGACACGCTAAGAGTACAAGCAGTTCATATAACGTTGTTTTAATATTTTCTGCATTACTTTGCAGAAGACCTCACTGGGATAGCTGAGATCAGATGGTATAAAGCCATGAATCTGGAAGAAAATTAAACTGCTGCTTTATGCAACTCACTGCTTAAGTCTGCCTTAAGTGCTACAGTGCCAGAAGAATGGAAGGTGGAAAATGTGACTATTGAAAGGACTTCTGGGCTCACCCAAATTAGTGTTTGATATCTCTGCCAGGCAACTTACTGGAAAGTATAATAAAGAATAGAATTAAACTCAATTCAATTAAAGATTGAATGAAATGTTGGAGAAGAGGCAGCATTGCATATCAAGTAGGATGTCATGTTTTGCAAACCCATCAGAGGTTCAAGGAGTGATTTGATGCAGACAAGGATGGTTCTGATAGTATTACATACCTGGATTTTCAAAAAGCTTTTGACCTGGTCTTTCACAATAGGCTCTCAAAATGTGTTTGTGTGGAACAAAATGAAACGGATAAAGAACCGTCTAAAAGAAATTCAACTCATCTTTAGATTACGCAATATAAAGCAATTTCCAGAATCCACAAAAATCTGCTATTCAACACCTTCAAAAGTATTACGGAGGAGTTTAATGCAACGAGGACAGTTTGCAGATAACACAAAATTTGTCTGAACAGTCAAATCTTAAAATGGCAATCGAGAATTCCAGAAGACTCTTAGAAAAAACAAATACTTTTCTATTGGCCTTGTGAGCTGAATTGATTTGCTGAGAGGCCACATCAGTGACCAAACCATACAAAAATTGGGGAGGGAGGGAGAACTGAGCATCCAGAGATGGGGTGGAAGCATAAAGGGAAGGAAGAGTGGGACCACCTATTTTGGTAGCAAGAAGCTGTTAGATTAGCTCAGTTGTATCGCTTGATAGCACTTTTAATGTGACAGGGTGATAAATGACAAGTGAAATGCAATATATGGACATGCAAAGTGACACACTCATGGAAGGTAACCCGTACCATATGTATGCATTGGTAAAATACCAACTCCACTCAGCAAAGAGGTCTCAGACCTTTTGTCCATAGGTCTCCGAAAATAACAGGCCAGGAAGTAAAAAGGAACACATGCAATGGTGGGAAATAGTAGGAAAAATATGAGACAAACAGGACAGTGCTGCTGTAAACCCGCATCTTGAATATTGCATGTAGTTTTACCCACTTCCTCTGAAAAGAAGTGTAAATCAAAAAGATACAGAGAAGGATGAAAATAAAGATGGGGAATGGCTTCTATATGATAGACACAGGCTGCAATCCCACAGCAGCCTATGGATTTACTGCTGCAATCCTGCTCCCCACCTTATGCTTCTTTGTACTCTCACTAAGCTGCTTCAGCACAGTGACCTGGTAGAAAACATACACTAAAAAAAGCAAAGAGTTTCCTGCCAGGTGAGTGAGCTGAAATGGCACAGCCCCGTCTCCAGTCACGGGCAGGGGGACACATGATGAAGGGAGGAATGTGGCAGCCGGTCCTAGGAAACCTCTGCCTGCAGCTGTAGTTTCACAAGCCATTTTGGCCAGCCCTGCTGCTGAAATTAGCAGGGTCACGCTCCCTTTGCTTGTGGCTACTTGCTGTCAACCCCAAAAGCCTCTCCCTCTTGGTGTCTGCGCAGCTGTGCAGCACCTCAATGGGGGAACACCTCTGGATTAAAATTAATCATTTTTGTTGGGTTACTCTGATCAGGTTCGTTCCATGCCAGTACAAGATGCAGATGTGACCAAAGGACAGGAACAAGCAACAGGGACAGGTAGGACTGCTGCTTTGAACAATGCCAGCTCAAAGAGATTTGGAAACAAACAATAGACCGAAGCTCCATAGTTTAGAAAAAGGGATGGTTCTGAAAGCATATGAGAGAGGTCTATAAAATGACATAGCGAAAACAAATAGAGTATGATAATTCACTATTTCTTAGAAGACAGAAATTCACGGTGCTCTATAAAATTATTAAGCACAGGATTTAAAACTGGTGGGAAATAGTTCCTGTGTAGCCTTTTTTGCACATTTGGGACCTTGCTGCCACTCCTGGAATCCAGAATGGATCAAAAAGGTATTTGACAAATTCATGGAGAAAAGGTACATTTGTGGCTGTTAGTATGACAGTAGAAACAGTTTTTTATGTAAGAGAGCTCTTCCTCTCCACTTTAGAAGCTGAAAACAGAAAGAAAAGACCACTCCATGGTGGTTTATAAGTTTTCATGTCTCTTATATGTATGTCTTCTATTGGCCACTGTCAGGCAAAAGACACCAGCCTAGGGATGGTTGCTTTGAACCAGTAGACTGGTTTTACTTTTCTGTGCAATTTACTTCAATTACATGTAACACAAATACATTATTTACATTAGTTACATTATATTTTCAGGAATTTATTGTGGAGACGCAGGGTCTGTATTAGATATACCTAAATACTAAAATTACATTAGACAAGTATTAGGAAGAAATTTTTCACTGTGAGGGTGGTGAGACACTGGAACAGGTTGCCCAGGGAAGCTGTGGATGCCCCATCCCTGGAGGTGTTCAAGGCCAGGCTGGATGAGGCTTTGAGCAACCTGGTCTAGTGGGAGGTGTCCCTGCCCATGGCAGGGGAGTTGGAACTAGATGATCTCTAAGGTCCTTTCCATCCCAAACCATTCTATGATTCTAAGTTCTTTTTTTTCACACCATCTATGCCATTAAAGTTATCTTGAAGAATGTATAGGTTTGGTTTTATTCAAGTTACTGTTACATTTACCTGTCTGCAGGGCAGGCAACAGGGGTAGCTTTAAAGGGGTGGCAATGGACAGCCTAAGTGCAGCTCCGAGCTCTCCCCCTAAAGTTCGGGGTTACAGCTAACAGGGTTTCCTACATCAGACATGTCCAGTAGACATAGATGGAGAAGGGACAGTAAAGGGCATCTTGCAACATACTGGCGTAAATCGCATCCATTTATTTCCTGAGGAGTTTATCCTAAAACACCAGTACAAACCGAGAATTCAGTTACGAAGAAAATACACACTGGGGGGTGGGGAGAACCCAAGTTTCTAATCTAAGGCAAGCCTGGTTCTCTGCCAGCTGCTCCCTCTCTAAAGACGAGCCCCAGAGCTATCAGAAAGA
>NW_010145043.1:0-11373 GCF_000699245.1 Pterocles gutturalis
AAGAGGATCTACCAATCGAGCTGGTGCTGAGAGGTGCTGAGATCTTCTAGGACTGTAACCACTTCTAAAAAGTGGAAAGCTACTTTTTCCTTCAGCTGTGGTCTCGATTCTGCCACACCATCCTCTACATCTTACACGCTATTTAAACTTGTATTCAAGTCCCTGCATTCATCTGCCCTCAAATACACTAATTCTTATGAGAAAGTATGCTTTGTTATCTTTTATCATCCCTTTCAACTATGAGACTAAATGTCCCATGGAAATCTTTCAGTGTAAAAACACTTGCTGCATCCTTCCAGTCACATTTTCATTGTTGTCACCTTCTTCCTCACATAAATCAGGGCTGATGAAATCAACCAAGGTTGAAGGATGCAAAACCCATGTAAGGAAAATATTAACAGAGCATAGTATTAGCAGTTGGCAACAGAACTCTGAAAAGATGGATAGGGAAGTAAGGAACAGAGGGATGTTATTTTAGAATTGGAAAAGATTCAGAAAAGGCAGCAAGGATTATCAAAGGGTACACTCAACTCCCATATGGGCAGACAACTACACATGAAAAATGGGTTAGGCTTAGACTCTTCAACGTGGACAAGAGGTAGCTTACATAGATGTAATAGAGGTCTACAAAGTCAGGACTGCCATACAGAAGGTGCATAGGGATCAACAATTCATTGTCCCTTCTAGCAAAAGAATTACGGGCTATCACATGAAGCTAGCAGGAATCAAATTCAGAACAAACAGAAGTAAATGGTTGTTCTCTGAATGGGTATCAGACCAGTGTAACAGTGTGCCAAAATCTATGCTAAGTGCAAGAAGTGTACATGGATTGAAGGACAGACTAAAAAAGAACTTGAAAGAAAGATCGGATGAAAAGATGGCAAACAGACAAATCACATCAGGCTCATGAATTACTCTGGCCTGAATGTAGCTGAATGCTGGAAAGCATTTCAGGGAAATAGCATATGTGTTTGTCCAGTTATTTTTCCTTAGACATCCTCTGTTATGGTCATCAGTACCTAGGTGAAGTTGGTTTGAATAAGTACAGCCTTTATTAGTCTGGAGTTTCGCCAAAAGTACAGCAGTCTGGTCTTTTCAAAAGTATTCATAGATGTATACAGAGACAGAATCATTGCTGATGTGGAGAGTGAAAGGCTGAAAACAATCATTAAAGTGGAAGGGCTAAATACTGTACACTGCGAAATGCATACTTGAGGTAAACTGATGTAAGCTCTCTGCTGCTGATTATAGTATGCCTGCAAGGAATTAATTCCTTTGCTTTACAGGTAGCCTGAAAACAATGCAGCTACAGAGGAGCGTTGAGCAAGAATTTGGTCTTTCTACTTCAAGTCTTAAAAAAAGCACCAAGTGGTGAACAACTGGAATTCCTGATTTACTTCTATTTGAAAGTCTTTTTTGTAAGTCTGTTTGAACCTTATTAAAAAAATCTACAGTCCATCATTCATGGCAATGAAAAAGGCATTGGGAAATAAGAAGGGAAGGCAAACAAATAAAGCAATTAACACTTAAGTAAAAACAATAGTATTGCTTTACAAAATATACGTTTGTTATTACAGTTGCTAATATTTTAATTTGAAACAATGGTTAAGGCCAGAGACATCTGAATACAGATGCTGGCAGACATGCGGAACCATTAGAAACAGAAACTCATTTCACAAACTGTGTTCTGATGTTTCAGGGGACCACAAGCTGCACATCAGGGACACCACAGACACATCAGAGGTAGAAGTTAAATAGTTCAGGCTTATTAAACCTGATGAAGTGAGCAAAATGAAGGAGAAAAGAAAGTTAAAAAAAAAATCCAGCCTATAAACACTGGATTACATCAAGTTATGTATGCGTGCTTATCTGCTCTGAGACATTTGTAACTAGTGACAGCTACTTCAGAGAACTCACTTCTTTCAGTGGGAAGGGACACTATGTGTACTTTACAAAGTCACGCAAATATACTACTAGCCAGAACTATTTTAAAATAAATTTTACAAATTTCCCCATCACCTAGTCATTTAAATGCAGGTAATGTTGCTCTGCAGTACAATATGTCGTCTTAGACTAAATCTTTCTTTCTAAACTTCTGTGCTTGGTAAAACTCTCCTGATTTAATCACTGAAACCTTGCATACAATAGGTTTTATAAACTACCTACTAACAGCAAAATGTATCAGACCACTAACAATCACTTTAACCAAATCTGAAACAGTCTGCAGTTCCTTGTTAAAGACATACAACCATGTTTCTGCACGTACACTGCTGAAAGCATCACAAATTAACTACTTGTGAATAAACGTTAAACTGAGGTCTGCTGCTATTTTGATTACCCATACTAGGCACATTTTCCAAAAGATATCTGAAGTTACATCAGCATTTTAATAACACAGTCTAATGACCTCAATCCTGTTTAGAAGAATTACCATAGCGAAAGGACCAGTTAAGTCAATTTTTACCACAAAATAACAATTGGCTGTCTAATTTCAAGACAACAAGCATATAAACCCAGTAGTCTCAATTACACTTCTGTACCTTCCTTTCAGCTTCTAATACTATTAGCAGATAAAGCACACAGCGTTAGACATCTCAGCATTCAGGTTTCTCCTATGATCAACACAGAGACACAGAAATACATTCCACCTTAAAATGTGGGGAACAGCTTACTGCATCCCTGGCTTCCAGGCGGTTGAGTTAGATGTGTGCTCTGAGGGGAGATGAGCCAGGGCCTGCAGCAAAAAACCTGTAGCACCACATCTCTGAGCAAAGTCTGAGGAAGGGGGAAGGGAAGCAAAGGGGCCATTGGAATGAAAATGAGTTCTCTAGATATTTGGCCTTCCAAGCTGGGCAGGAATAATAGCCTTACCTCATACCTGGTATAGAAACAATGACTGAGTTTTACTTACATGGTCTCTTTATGACCTGAAGGAAGATTCTTTCTTTTACTGGGTTTCATTGCAGAAGCAGAAAAACAGGTGGCTATCTTTTGCTGACATCCCTGCATTTCTGACAACACCAAACTCATTCCTCACTAAATTTAGCTGTTTTTCAACTGAACGTCAAAGTACAACTATATTCCTCCATTATTTATTACTAGTCTGTTACCATAGTAAGGACTTCTCCTAATTTCAAAATGTCACAAAGCACTCCAAACAATAAAATCCAGGATAATATTTTTAGAATTATTAAAAAAAAAAAAACCTTTAAAATGTTAGAGGTGTTGTCAGGAACTGTATACAATTGATGAGAATTTTTGTGACTAAACGTAAATTGTTCAAGTTTATAGTTGCTGTGTAAAAATTTAATGGAATAACTATCCAAAGGTCAAGTGCTATAAGAATGAAGTATAACTTGGATAAGAAATAATTAATGCTTACTAAATATAAAACATAAAGCTGTATTTTAACATCTATTTATGCATGCATTTAGCTTTAGTAAGCTCAATAACCTCTTCAAAAAATTTCAGTGATGGCAAATTTTAGTATGAAACCCCAATTACTGATTTGTAAGATGTTATTATAACATAATTTTTAAGGAAAATTTTGTGTTTCACCAATATAGAGGTAAACTTGGAAATAACACAATAGCAATATAAATGTTGTCTGTTTCAACATGAACAGCACATCCTCACTCTCTGGGTAAATTTACATACTTTACATATGGAGGATGACAGACAACATTTTAATGATGAATAATCAAGTTAATCAAGTTAAATCTAAAGGTCATTTACTACATTTATTTATTATGAAAGGGAAAATAGCACATTAACCAAACTGAGAAACACTGAAAAGGCTACATTGTTGGAATCATGGCAAAAATATCTCAAATCCTATAAAACTTTTCACCTTTCAGATACCAGAAAGGGTTATGTGTGCATGCATAGGTCACACTTCCATGAAGTGCCCCTCTAACTCTCTTCTTGACTTGTGTTTGAAGAAGTTTAAACTTTAGCAATATTTGAATAGAGAAAAAAATCCCACTGGACTTTGGATCAGATGCTATTAAGGATGATTCCTCCCAGGAGACTTTTAAAATTTAAATTTTAATTTTGGAAAGTGCCTTTCTCATTCACAGAAAGTAAAAAAGAAAGAACTATTCAACTGGGAGCCTCTCCCCACAACCAGTAGCTGTGCTCACTTGGCCCTGGCTCCAGGGACCAAACCCCCAGGAGCAAGGATGCTCTCAGGCCCCTTACACTTACTGCTGGGTGAACTTCCCAGCTTTTGTAAGAGCTAGGAACACATCTTTAAAAGCCTTTATATTTCAGCATGCTCTGTATTTTTCATAGGCAATGAAACGCCTGCAAAGTAGGAGATGATTTAGTTGAGTGCTTACGATTTTCAGTGCCACCAGTTTTTCCGAGTCAACAAAAGAGTTGTTGGAATAAAACTATTAGGAAATGAAGCATTGATCTAGGTTTCTCTGAGGTATTAATAAAGAGCCAGCCATGGCTCTCAGAATACTTTCTCTTGGACTGACTGCTCCCTTTCACCTGGTCAGATCCTTTCCTCACTGTGTCTCGGTTTTATTGTGCTCCCTTGGGACTCAACACCATTTTCTTCCCTGACAATGTCTATCTTCCCTGAAAATCCTTGCAGTTACAATTCAGGGTGGAATAAAGCCAAGTGTACTTGAAAACAAAGATTAAAAAGTCACAAATAAATAACATCTAAACAAGCAGTACATTAATATTGCTGCAACAATTGCTAAACAGGTTTCTGAGTCTGGTGCACAGCAACACCATGACACAACAACCAATGTTCCTGCTCTAGCTTGGAACAAACTTGGGATCAGAGACCTGCCCCAGTAAAAAAAAAACACAACCAGAGCCTGGGCACAGTCCTACAATTATCTCAAATGTTGACACAGCTTCTGCATTCCTTGTGCCATCTAGCACTCTCCCAACAGTTCCTGGCACCAGAGCGTTTCCAACACGCAGTTTATCTTTAGCCACCCATCTGGAGAACACAGCCATGGAGCAATCATAGACCTTCTCATCAGGTTCAGTGCCAGAAGTCAGGCAGTGGAGACACTCTCTGATACTCTGACTTGTGAAAGGATCTGATATATGTCATTGTCATTCAAGCTGTCCTACTGGATGTTTGTCTTAAACTCTAAGTTTGAGCAGTTTAAGCATGCTGCAAAATTTCTTTTATCAGATAGGTATTCAGTAAGATAAGTGTTCACACCTGTCCAGGTCCAGAGAGTGAAATTCACGCAGTGGTCCATGTTTCACATTCTCCTGTCATGATGTTCATGTCTTACACGCTGCCACAGGAGGGGTGAAGCTGCCTTCCTGGTCTGGACTCACGTCAGCATGATCTGGCATGTGAGGCAGAAGAGAAGCTGCTGCATTGCACCAAAGGTGTTCTCTAACCCCCTTACATAGTGCAGAGTTTGTCACAAAGCAGACTACATCCATGAGCCATGCTCCTCCAAAACATCTCAGGATGTCTACCTGTTACACACTTCAGTATGGTTGTGCTCCTGTATTTCTTCTCTTTAAACTGCTTTTTTTATTTTTTGTTACATTCTGCCATGTTTTTGTCTGTTTTCTACTGTCTCTCAATTTGCTTCCTTTGTAGTTAGTACTCGTTCAACCTTTAATAGCTGCGCTCTCACTTATTTTTCTCTCTTCATTCTTTTGCTGTTTTACTCTCCCACTTGTGACATCACTCTCAGAACAATCCTTAGTTCTTCAGACACTCAACTTGTTATTATTCTCATAAGTGTCTTACTGAGTAATTGTCTCCCTTTTTCCAAACAGGTACACAAAGCTGTTCCTACCAGAAATCTGAGCAGACCTCAGACATACTCCTCACTCCATCTTAAAATGTCTCTTGTTGAACTGCTGCAAACACCTCTTCCCAGCTTGTCACTCTTCTACAAAACACTTTTCTGTTTTTTCCTTAAACACTAACTACCAAATTCTAAAATGCAAAGTTAGACAGTGTCACTATATCTCTATCACAAAGGCATTGTTCTGAGCAGCTAAGGGCTCACTTTTCTCTCTGTGAGATCAGCTGAATATGTTCCATGGAATTCAGTGGTAAAAAGATTGATCTCAGTAAAAAATAATCTAGAATAATATGAAAGTATAATATAACAGAATAATCCTTTCCCTTTGCTTCTGTCATCTTCCTCATTATCACCATTGACGTTATAATATTTTTTAGGTTTTTTTTTTCTTTCTTTCAGCATTCCTGACAAATGAACACATCATCTGACAAATAAGAGCACAGGAAATAAACACACTTGTTATGTGCAACTGTTTCAAAGCAGAAGAAAAAGATGAGATACACACTCAAGTACTCTTCAGACAGTGTATTTCTTCCAGCTTATTTGCTTTGACATTAACTGTACAAATAATGTCTTCAAAGCCTAAGCAAACAAATCTCTTCTAGCAGCACAACAGATAATGCTAGGAAGTCTAAGAAACATCTGAGATTATCGAGTTTGTTGTCTGTATTGCTATATTATTTTTAAAATATGTTTGTCAAGGAAAATTAATATATAGATCCAAAAATGTGTCCCTGAACATGCTAATCAGCTTGTTCATGTCATTGTTTTCAGTAATTTTTCACATGTGAATGACATCTGAGAAATTTTAAATTCCAGTATGGTTACTCTCTATCTCCATCAAAATTTAAGTACTAGTAGCTAGAAAAGTAAGGCACATAATTCAGTGACACAATCTGTTATGGAAGTGTTCTGAGGTATTTTCTACAGCAAGTGGTGAGCAAAGGCAAACTATTACCTGTTTAAAACTCATGACTGACAAGAGAACGAGACAAAAAGTCACCTTTTTGCCGTCTTTTGAAGCATATTAGAGTGACAATTTTTCTGAAGAGGGCTGAATTTGTCATGGAATAGGGAAGAGATTTAGCAGAACATATGACAATTTTGCTTGATAACAAATGTTGGTAAATACCTGTGTTCTGAAATCAAGCAAGCACTAGATCTCTCTACTAATAATAAATAGAAGCTGGGAAAAAGACATTTTAAAAAAATACATTTAAAATTGCAAACTGGGTCACCTGTTGCTGTCCATTCCAAAAAATCTTTCTTATGTTGCTAACTGCAATTTTCTACTCAAGAGTTTTCCAGTAGAAGGCCCTACAGTCCTTAAAGAATGTCCAACATAAAGGCTGTTGGCACTACAACTTTACTACAGTTACATGTGCTCAAGAAAAAAAGATAAGTACTGACTATAAATAAATAAATAGAAATAAGAAATAAAATGTCTACTGTGGACACTGTGTTGTATTGCAAATGAAAGTCCTGGGGCTGGAAAAATGGTTATCTAAAAATATTATTGCATAGTGGTATCCCAATCTTTTAATCAATAACTGCATCTTGAGGTGGAATCCTCCCAGGCTGATGATTTTACAAAATGGCCACAAGCCACGATCGAGAGTAAAACTGGAACATAACATATTAACTGATGAATAACAGGAAGCTGCTTTAAAAAGGTAGAAAAAGTCAGATTCCAGGTTAATACTGAAAAACCTTCTTTTTTTTTTTTTTCAGAAAATAATCTCTAATTTCACAAAAGAGAACCTTTCACAGACTATGAATAGGGTTTTCTATTTCTTTTCACAGTCTTACAGCTATTCTATCTCAAGGTCACGGAAAATTAAATTTAGACTCTGACAATCCCATCATTTTGTAAAACTAGCTAGCTATGAGAGCACTAACCATCAACACCAAAAAAGCTAAGCTGCTCGGTGGCTATTGAGTGATATCTGACACCTGCAGTAGATTAAGTGCCACAAGCAAGGATATCTCTCAGTGTGTTCTTAGGATATAAACCAAAAAAAAAAAGGACTTTTTTCCTACAAATTCCTACAATTTATTTTTCATTCATTTTCATGTACTTACAGATATTCCAAACTTCCAAAAATAATTTTCATTACCCAAATGTTATAATGATTGTCAGTTAAAGAAGCTGATCTGAACTATCGTATTTTCCCGACTTGAGGTCAAATACCACTTTAAATGTTCAAAATATTTATTAGCCCCAAACAAATATTAAATTACTTACAGATATTCCAAACTTCCAAAAATAATAATTTTCGTTACCCAAATGTTATGATTGTCAGTTAAAGAAGCTGATCTGAACTATCGTATTTTCCCGACTTGAGGTCAAATACCACTTTAAATGTTCAAAATATTTATTAGCCCCAAACAGATATTAAATGACAAATGTAAAATTTACTTGAAACAGATATAAAAGTGTCAGAAGAAATTACATCAGGCAATTATTATAAAAATAAGATAAAATAATGTGATATTATGATAAGGCAAGATATTATAATATTAGTACAAGATAAAATGTGGAAAATTTGTTTGGTACTGTTACTTGATCTAGAGGAGACTTACTGAAACTGTACCTTCTTTTTAAATACTTGGGAATAAATTTTCTGTGTGTTGAAAGAGAACTAAAACACAGTTCTCTGATATTCATAATATGAATTAAAGTTCTAGCACACTGAGACAGAATACTGCAGAATCAGATCTATCTGGTAGAAGACTTATAAAATGTCTTGATTGTTTGCAGCTGTTTTGAACCTGTGGTTAACTCCATCAATATGTATTAGTAACTCCACTTCTGACTGGAAGATTTTTAGAAATTAATTACTTTATTTATGATCACTGCCATGTTGTAAATAATAGAAAGTACTTGGGGAAGACATTTGAGTATCATTACTGACAGCTCCATGAAAGCTGGTCAGTGTGGAGTAGTGATTGGTTGGTTATACAGTATAGAGCTCATCTCCACACATATGAAGGAGCAGGTGGGGGAACCCAGACGACACTCTGCCCCATTTACTCCCAGACCTATCACAGGAGACATCAGCCCATCAAAGACCCATTTCCACAAGTTTAGAGGAGAACAGAGGCACAAGGGGAAGGAGGAACCCCAATAACACAGAGAAACTTGCTCAGCCTCAGCCCTTAGGGCTGTCCCAGAAGAACCTCAGCCCCATAGGCCATGAGGCATCACCATAAGCCAGTGGAAGATGCTTTCCCACACTATGGGATAGCACAGAAGAACATTTTGGGATTGTACAAGACTTACTATGAGACATCTGAAAGACAGACCAAAAGTGGGTAAAGAGAGGGATCTAGATGGTTTGGTTATGAACAAGCATGGGAATATAGAGGAATAAAGGAATAAAAGCGGCTAATCACATGTACCTAACCAGCAGTCTGCCCTGTCTTCTCATTAAACTCCATTTCTTACTGTTTTCTGGAGTGAAGAGGCTCCTTCTGCTGTGCTTGTGTGGGTGGGGTCTGAGTGCCAGCAGCTGGAGTCAGATCACACATCATAGGGCCTGTGTGGCTGTGGTGGCAACAGCTGGAGCAGGTAAGTGTAGATGCACCAGAGTATGACCACTAGCAAATATCACGCTGAACTAGCCAAACAGTAGAAGAAGCAACCCGGGAGATGGTGAGGTGAGTGTGTCACTGAGAGGGAGACTGCAGGAGTTCAGTACTGGCAGGACCAGGGAGTCCAAGCCAACTGCTCTGGACATGGGGGTTTGGAGGATCAGCTGGGAGACCCATTTGTACATGTGTGTTCATCTCTAGGAGTGAGACAACTGGGGAGAGCCAGGATCCAGGGACAAGCTACAAGGTAGTCATTTGCATATTGTACATATACATACTTATATTTCCCACCAACATATCTTAATTCTAATCAGCCAGAGAGGGGACCAGGATGAGGCTTTTTAGTGTTGTTTGATGTTTGTGTGAGTGCTGTTTTCCATGAGGACTGATGTGTGTAGCCAGTTGTGTGTACACATATAAGTGTGTTATGTACTGTGTGCATGCGTGTGTGCCATTGGGAATACGTGCTCAGCCCCACTACTGGTTGGACCTGGGGTAATGGAGCTGCAGCAACCTTACCTCTTTCAGGCTGCAGGATTCATCAAACCCTACCAGTGATAAAAACAAAAATCCTAGAAACACAAACCTGGGATGTCATCTAATCTTTTAAATTTTATAACACCACAGAATAAATCAGAGAATATCCACCTCTAGAATACTCTGCTGTATCAGGATTTCAGAAAAAATTGTGGCTAACTCGGAAAAGATAAGACACACAGAGTGAACCTGGCTATCTGATGGGAAGTCTTAAATAGGAGGAAAGCTAAAATCCAAGAGGATTTTCTCCAATAGGAGAAAAGTTAAAATATACTGCATTCAGACATGGGTGCAAATTAACTAGAAGGAACTTCATAAGGGGATGAAAGCAAGACTGGCTGTGTCTGTGTCCTTTCTTAATTTAATAAAAAGGGATATTCAGTTAAATTAAAACCATATCTAAAAGCAATAAATAAATATACTTTGTTACAAGGTGCACAATTCAGCAATGGTACTCATTGTCAAAAATTAATAGTCAACACAAGGCAGACAGATAAAGATGCATATTAGCTCAGTAAAATACTAGGAAGATTTTATTTTGTATGAAGACTGAGAATATTCGCAACAGTGAATATTAATAATAATATTAATAATAAAATAATAGGAATTCAAGCCTTCATACCTTGGGGCATAAACTGATGAGCAATTAAATATGGTATGAGAGAATGTCCTTCTAAACACATTTTTTCTGTAATTGTCTGGTTATGGTATTTCTTGTGTCTAGTAGTCTGTGCTGATTAAGACAGAACACTGTAATTAGGTGATCCAGAAAGCATATTCAATATAATATCCTTAGGATCTATTTTAACTTGTCTAGTTTTTATTTATTCAAACTACCTTAGCAGTAGAGAGATGTCATAGCTCTCTCACCTATAAAAAAGGCAGGTCACCCAGCTTTTGAAAAGTTTAGAATGGTTCTAATTTTTATTGACAGTTTTGTTAATGCTGATGTTTCAAACAGTGTGACACTTTTCAGTTAACTAATTTTTTTCCAAAAACATATATTTTACCACTATAGAGTACATCGCAAAAGCGGATAGTTGTAACTAATTATGTAACATCTTTGCATAATTATATTTCTCATCAGGAGAATTAAATCCCTAAATAATGAATATGAGTTCTTTAAAATTTATGATGGATCATATATCAAAGGCAGATCCTTTGTAATGTTGTTTGCCTCTTAAAGATAATACTAATCTTAACATAAGAGGCTATATCTTCTCTCCACTGAGAGGATTTGTTTTTTCTTAGCTGTAAGCCTCTGTTCTGAATGCTTTATCACAGTGAAATATTCAGTAATAAATATGGCATTTCAGCATTGTTACTACACAGTAGATTGCCTATTGTCTTCAAGTTGCTAAAAGTCCAGGAATCACATTGTTCTTGTTCAAAGCATTTAAAATTTAATCTGCATGTGTCTTGGTGTCAGGACCACCAC
>NW_010145044.1:0-19162 GCF_000699245.1 Pterocles gutturalis
CCCCTCAGTCCCAGCATCCCACCAGGAGGGATGCTCTGCGAGGTTGCCAGGTCTCCCCCATACCCACATCCCACCAGGAGGGATGCTCTGTGAGGCTGGCAGGTCCCCCTGGTCACCGCATCCCACCAGGAGGGATGCTCTGCAAGGCTGGCAGGTCTCCTTCCTTGTCCTGCACCCAGGGCTTCCAAGAAGCATCCTCCCCGTGCTAACCCTGGTCCTCCCATCCTACAGCTCCAGCCTGGAGCTCCTGCTTGGGCTGCAAGCATGGGCTGCCCCTCGATAGTTTTTTCCAAAGGCAGAAGGGACAATCAGCATCTTGCATTCAGGGACAGCCTGTGATCGGCAGCACTGCATCTGTGACTTAACCCTGCTGCAAGACTTGTAAACGACAGCTTGTGATTAAAACATATAGGCACATATTTTTGGACAATTTAAACAGGGTTTTTTTTTTTTTTTTTTTTTTTTTCCCTTAATAAAAGCAGATCCTGTTTACACTGGTTTCCTCCCAGTAACCCCACTCTCCTGCCTCCATACATTGTGATGGGGACTGACTCCAGTGTTGAGCAGGGGCTCTCCCTCGGCTCCTTTCTGCTGTACACAGGAAATATTTCCTTGGAGAGTGTTTATCCATGATTTTTTCAAATTTTCTTTCTTAAAAAAATTACTTTAAAGGGCAGTCCAAGTTTAACAGTTGCTCTGTCAGAGCATGGGAGATCTGTTGATTCATTGGATCTGAGAGTGGACAAAAAAATATAATGGTACATTTATTCCTTTATTTTCCTTGACCATCATTCAGGAAATGACACTTTTTTGTTCATCCTTTTTTTTTTTTTTTTTTTCCTCTCTTCCTTAAGATTTCACTCTCCTTCCTAGGGTTTTAAATGCTGCTGAGAACAAGCAAAGTAGAACAACTGGAAAACACAAGCAAACAGGAACAAATATTGTACAAAGAAAATACTAAAATGCATGTGTTTTACTTAAAAAGCACCACTCAGAAAACCCTTACATTTAAAAAAAAAAAATTAATTAAAAACAAAAGCCCAAACACTCAATACTTGAGGTCAAATTACTCATTTTCTTTATGTTTTCATGAAAACATATTAGCCACCAAAATGAAGTATTGTTTCTTCCTGGGATGCTAAGCCAGGCATGGGATGATCTCAACCCATGGAATTTTGTGGCTGTATCTTTGCAGCTGCACAGATTGCTGTCTCGATAAATATGTCTCATCTAATCTATACAGTGACATACAGAGATAAAGAAAACATGTGCCTCTCTCCAAAACTAAGGCTGGACTGAGCTTCCCATGTCCAGTGGGATTTTAACCACCTTTTTAATCAGGAAAGGAAGGTTTCTCCCAAATGATACAATAGGAAATGCCATTAGGGTGAAGATTGCATCTGCCCTGCATCTTGCCCTCCCTGGGGGAGCTCTCCTCCTCTCCTGACCCCTCCAAATACAACTTGCCCATGTTGCTGAGAGTCTTTTGCTGGCATGGACTGGGGGTTTTGATGGGATAGCTGAGCTGATGCTGCATGTTTTGGTGGGGGTGAGGTTGGGGGTGACACCTCATCAGGACTGATGGACCTGCCCCATCCATGTGTAAAACCTTTGGGGTTGCGCTGGTGCGTTCCCCTCCCCAACCAGGGCAAGGAGAGAGCGTGTCCCATGCTGTCACCGTGGCTCAGCTAACGAACATTGGCTCATTAAGATCCAGTTACCTCATTGCTTTCCATCTGTCTGCTTGTTTCAGTCTAAACCAGGGCTATTACGGTTAATTTAAACTAATGAGGAACAGGTTTATATGAACACATTTAAACCCAAATAAAAGTGTTTGGGTAGGTCTGCATGGAAGAACCGAAGGGCATGAAGTCAACGCACACGGAGATCTGCGAGCACCTGGGACCTCACCAATCCGGTGGGTTTGAACTGGAAGGAGGTACAGCTCCTTCCCCTCTTGACATGTTACACCCCTTTCCTCCCAAACCACCCAGCCATTATCACATCAACATCGTTACAACATTTGTGACATTTTTTAGTTTTCTCCTTTGCGTGTGAATGTGTCTGCTTCAGTGTTTAGCTGTTTGCTCCCTTCTGCGGTTCTGGTGGCCATCAGTGGTCCCCAGACCACACGTGGGAAGGACACTGGTGATCTGGGCTTCACTGAAGATGGAGTTGCCTCTCCCAAACCCAACCTTCATGGTGGCTTTTTCCTCCTGGAGTAGACTCCGATAGGTCCATGTTCTCTTGGTTAGAAAGTCTCTTCTGGTCCAGACAAAACTTTCTTTGCTGTTATTTCATGGCTGGTTGCCAGCTGATGCAGAGAGTAATTTATGACCTTCTTCTTACAGGTTTTAATTTATTTTGGGGGCAACTGAACAGAAAAAGGTGAAATAAACGTAAAAAGAAAAGAAAAAAGAAAGGAAAGAAAAAGGGTTACCAAATGCATGAACTCTTTTCTGACTGCCCTACAGCAGTGAAGGTGCTTTTACAGAGCCTGGTTGGGATTAACAGTGAAGACTTTTAGGAGTAGAAATTATTTTGGCTTCTTGGGTGCAAGAGCAGCAAGTGGAGGAGCGAGGGAGAAGCTAAGAGGAGCCACTCCAAACTCGAAATATCAGGTGGAGTAAAACGAGGTGGCAAAGCATTTCTCAGGCCATTGGCGATGGGTGCCTATGGACAACACATGGGCTACGGGCATTTCAGGAGGAGCGAGCCCCAACCCCAGATCTGAGATGGAGCCTAATGCAGTGGACAGGAGCCAAGGAAAGAGGCCAGACTTTTTTTGTGTGCAGGGAGAAGAGCTCTGAGCCAGTGCCATGCTGATGTCTGGGCAGCCAAGGCAGGTGGGATGGGGAGATGGAACAAGGAGATAAGTGTGGTTTATGGGGCTGGTTGGAGATGTTTGTTATTTCAGTGGGAATGTTGATATGTTCAAAATGAAGCATTCCTCAGGGATGTTCTTTTTTTTGGTCTTTTGCTCTGTTAAAGAGCCATCTAATAAAATACTTCAACATCAAACAGAACATTTTAGATCCACAGATCAAAACACTATTTTTCAGGGGGCAATGAGCAAAACATAAGGCCAATTGCTTCAGAAATGTCTAAAAGAATTAGCACTTAGCAGAACAATTGCTCATGATGCTGCAAAAAGAGCAGTCACTGATGTATAGAGTAAAATAAATAATAGCATGAAAGATAAATGACAGCATAACTAAATATTGCAATAACAATGCTACAAAAGGTCAAAATTGCAGCAAAGTGTTTCTCCATTATCACAGGAAAATATTTTTGTTGGCAGTTTTGCTTCTTCAAGAAATTTCACTTCCCCCAAATGTCATCAGTTATTTGCCATTACTGTATTTTTTCCTACCAGTTAGAAATTCAGACCATTGGCTGCCTCACACGGCAGGTGTGGTGAGAGCCCTGAACCAAAGCCCCCTGACTGCTGAAGGTCTGCCTCTCCTGGTTGGCTCTTTGCTTATAAATAGAAGTAATTCAATTTGCATGATGCATAAATAGAAATAAGTACAAATATATACTATTTCTATACGTTTAAGTTACATTACCGCTTCTCTTGGAAGCTTGTTTGCTTTCCGAAGTGAACAGAGGGACCTGCCAGGCTTCCACCCTATAATTTAGCACAAACAAATGCAAACAAATGTAAATACGTGGCATGAAAATGAGTGCCATAGGCTCAGACTAAAATCAAACTCTGCAACTCAGAGTTTCCTCAACTTTACCTTCAGTTTGAAATAACCAGAGTTACTTTAGCAGCTGCCTCATGGCAGATTGGAAAGATCTGGGTTCGATACATGTGAGGTTTTGGGTTTTTTTTAATAAGCCATGTAAAATATTAAAGGATGAGGAAGTTCACCCCCTGACTGGCTTCCTCACCTCCTGTCCACCTTGAGGTAGGAGTTAATAAAATATGTGCTTGAAGCTGGCTGCTGGTGGGCAAGGGCACATGGCGTAGCTAGAGCTGTGACCTGAGGGTGGCTCGCTGTGAAAACCTCACCTGGAAGAAAAAGCTCTCCTGCATTAACATCTTCAGTGGCCACTTTTTTTTTGCCTCTTATTTGCTGGTGGTGTCTTATCTGTTTCCTTTTCAATGGAATGCCGTGCATAACATATTAAACAGTGGAAGCTGAGCTTGTACTTAGATCAAAGCACACGAGTGTCTTGTCTCCATGAAATGCTTGCAAAGCAAAGAGGGTGTGGGGTGAAAAAAAACCCAAACCCAATGCATCATTCTTTTTCTTGCTTTTAATACCAACAGCGAGTGGCAATATCTAATGTGTTGTCTCTCTCAGTATAACCAAGGGCAATTACCAGCCCTCCGGGAACAGACTCTGGCACCTTTTCTCCAACAGAAACAAAGGCACCATCCTGTTTTACCTCTGAGAAATTTGGCCCAATGTGCTGGTTTTGACTGGGATAGAGTTAATTATCTTCCCAGTAGCCAGTGCGGGGCTGTGGTTGGGGTTTGTGCTGGGAACAGCGCTGATAACACAGGGATGTGTTGGTCACTGCTGAGCAGGGCTCACACACAGCCAAGGCCTTTTCTGCTCCTCACCCCACCAGCGAGCAGGCTGGGGCTGCACAAGGAGCTGGGAGGGGACACAGCTGGGACAGCTGACCCCAGCTGGCCACAGGGATGTTCCACACCATAGGGTGTCATGTTCTGCATGTACAGCTGGGGGAAGAGGGAGGAACGGGGGACGTTTGGAGTGATGACATTTGTCTTCCTGAGTCACCGTTACGTGTGATGGAGCCCGGCTGTCCTGGAGATGGCTGAACACCTGCCTGCCCATGGGAATGGGTGAATGAATTCCTTTTTTGCTTTGCTTGTGTGTGCGGCTTTTGCTTTACCTATTAAACTGTCTTTATCTCAGCCCATGAGTTTTCTCACTTTCACCCTTCTAATTATCTCCCCCTCCCACTGGAGGGGAGTGAGCGAGCGGCTGAGTGGTGTGTTTGCTGGCTGGATTAAACCATGACACCCAATATACCGTGATGCTGTCCAGCTGCCTTTCTTCTTCAGCTGGCTGGAGCAAAATTCCTCCTGACAGACCTTTTTCTTACCAGTTCTTGTGACATGCAACACCAGCCAGCCCAGGCTTCACTTCCTTACCCAGTGCTTGTGCTCCAAAAGTGTCTGTTTCGGGAATTCATGTACTACCTGGGAGTGTGCAAAGGCTGGACTGAGCTCAGGCACCTCTCTGCTTCCAAATCTTAAAGACCTCTTTGGGTCTATAGCATGAATAATTAGGGTCTGAGAGAGTTACATTTCTTTGGCATATCTCATTATTTCCTTCTGTTAAAATGTAATTTTTTGACCCCCCATTAAACCAACAACGAATGTCCCCATGAGTGATGCTAAGCCAACAGTTTCCTAGTCTTGGAATATTATTTCCAATAAAGAGGTTGCACACGCATAAATATCCAAAATTATTAACAGAAGAGGAGAATAATATCTCTAGCTCTCATCCCAATACTGCAATCTGATAGAACTTATAGAGATAAAAATGGTGATGAATTTAGCAACAGGCATAGCAATGGGCATGTGAAAGCATTAGCCAGATGTTTGCTTTTAGCATGACACATGTCGGATAGGCTTGTTCTCTTCCCTCTGGCTCTAAAGTGACTGCATGACCGCATTCTGATTTAGAGGCCAGAATGGAACATCAGCTTGATCTTGGCTAATAAAAAGCAAGAAAACATTCAGAAACTACAGAAAGCTCTGTAGTTTGGAGGTGAACTAGGTCAAAGTATCCCCATTAAGATAGGTTTTGCTAAAGAATGACCTTACTGCGACAGCTAGGCTATTTGGATGACAACATCAGTTTTTTATTAGTTGTTCCCAAGTGATTCTGTGGTGCTTTGTCGTTGGAGCCAGTGAACTTGGCCTTCCAGGGCAGGGCTTGCTGTCAGCAAGCAGAGCCAGGTTGGAGAATGGGCAGTGATAGAGAAAAATATGCCTGGGACTTCAGAGCTTGAAACAACAACTGCTTTGGGAGCCAGTGACCGTATGCAGACGGATTTACCAGGTGAATGTCCATCCAGGGATGTAACACATAGGATGCCCTTGATGGGCTTGAGATGCCTTGAGTCAGACCTCCCTGTTGTCCACTCTAAGGATGTGTCTTCAGATGGGAAATGGCATGGAGCTGCAGTTCCCAAATTTCTTCACTGAAAGATGGCTTTGCATCTGGATATGAACCCTATTCCTGCAAATGAACTCCCATAGGGTTTGGAAATCTTCCATGTGGTTTCCAAAGCCCATGGAAGCTCAGCAGCCTTACTGATGGGTGGTGATGCCTGGCTCCTGTAGAGAAGGAGAGGTGGTCGTCTTATCTCCTCTGCTGTGCCATGCCAAGGTGTTTTAGACAACACTGTCAGGTGAACTTTTTACCAGGGTATTTATGAAGCTGAAACTTTCCAAGACACTACTTGGTGACTGTAGCATATACCCTCTTTCCTGATCTTCCAGGGATGGGGGTGGGAGATCCAAACCCCAAACCTGGGATCAGATCTCTGTTCCCCTGGTGAAGGACTAGCCTCCTTTACTGAGTGTGTTTTTCAAATTACACATCCCCATTGGAAGGAAGGGGTTACAGATAAATTCCAGAAATATTTTACATATTATCCCCCCATTAAAGGCAAAGAAACAAAGGTATTAACCAAGATCCTCCAGGGAAAGGAGCCAAATTTCCTGTCTCCACTGTCAGATTTCCTGGATCATTGTGGTCCCTGGTGAGCCGGGCTCAGTTGCCCCACAAAGCTGTAGGTTGCAAAGGCTGAGAGGGTTGAACCTCAGCCTGAGGATGTCTTGGCAACGTTCAATGTGCAAACAGCCACCAGTTGACAGAGACTGGCTTGGCTTGGGGCTATACCACGTTCCTCCCCCTTTTCCCCTTTTTGAGCGTTTCCCTGGAAGTCAGAGCATCCTTGTTGTGGGGACACTGGCAGAAGGTGGTTGTCACACAACATGCCAGCAACGTGCCAGGTGTCAAAATAAATATCTCAGGGCACTTGGTAGGGTCGTGATTTCTTCTGCTGATAAATCCGTGGGGTCTGTATGCATTGCTGCCTCTCAAGAGAAATCCAGATCTGACATGCAAGTCAGAAGCAAACTCCCAGAAGGTACTATCCAAATCAATCCTTCTGATCTTGGTTATTAGGGATCTTGAAATCTAATGAGTCAATCAGACAGAAGACATGACTCCCAAAGACTCATGGAAATTACTTTGGAGAAGACAATGAATAATCTTCTTGCGTCAGCTAGCTAAAGAGCTAAATCAGGTCAGGGGAGATCAGTCATTATTAAACCTATCATCATTATTTTTAGTAGGGACTAGAATATAAATACACAGAGAGGAAAAGAAGAAAAATACACTTCCAGAAAAGTGTGTGCTGTGAGCAGCTTGGCAGTCTGGGAGAAAATGGTTCAGATCAGAGGAAGCAATCTGGAAAGTGAGGTAGAGAGAAATTAGTAAGGCCATGTTAAAAAATGATGGGAACCCAATGCAGACTTTTTTTCCAGCTCTGTTCCAGGAAGGAAACAGGATTTACTGTTTGCTGTGCAGTGCTTGGATGAAGAAGCATCCATAAAACCCAAAAAAGATGTCCTTACTGTAAAAGTTACATTGCAACGCTGTTAGATAGGGGAAGCCTGGAATGGTTTTGAAATCTCCAGCTGCTTCCAGCTCCTGGTTTGGAGCAGCGGCTGCTTGCAAACCGCGACGCAGCAGCAAAAAGGAAAGTGCAGTAATCTAATACAGATGTTTCAGCAGTGAGTGGATCCTTGGTTTTCACAGCAGTTCTTGGCATTCAGGAAATTGCTGTGGTTAGAGATGAATGCTTTCTACTGCTCCGCTTTTCTTCCAGGATGATGGAAAAGAAAACATGAAAAATGAATGCAGAAGTTATTGAAAGTTGAGAGGCTGTCTTAGAGTTTGTTTTTTCCCCCATGTTTAAAACCATATTTGCTGGAGAAAGTGTGAGAAACAAATATTTGTCTTAGGTTTTATTTGTTTATGAAGAATGTAACAGCCAATTGCTAAACAAAGTCCAGAACTGAGGTCCTCACCATCCAGGGATGTCTCCGAAGTTGAAATAATTCCATGTAATGGGATTACCTTAGCACAGCAAAATCAGCGTCAATGCTAATAGCTTGTTGAATGCTAGGGAAATAATTTGTTTAGGAGATATTTTAGCACCCATTCCTGTGTTTTCTGCATGACAATGTGTGAAAAACTCTTTGTACAACAGTGATCCACCACTCATCTCTTCTTATTTTATGATATACGTGCATGCAGTTCTCCACTAGTGAGAAAGTCTGGATTTTCCCGCACAATGAATGACAGCTGTGGCACAACTGCCAGATTCCGAGCATCTGAGGATGGATATCCTCTTGGCTGCAGATTAGCCGTTAAAGCAATCTACTCTAGACAATATATAGATGTAGTCCTACCTACCTGCTCTGCTGTTATGCTCTTTCCTAGGCAGCTTGCTATTGTCCGAGGAAAGACTCTAGAGCTTTTTCTTGTCACATCAAGGCAACTCTTCATGTGAGGAAAGAGGAGTGAGGCCAGAGCATGAGAAGATATGCTATCCTCTTCCCCCAGGGATTTTCCGTGAAAACAGAACCAAGAAAGATTTGGAGAGAAACCAGAGATACAACAACTTGCCACAGGCCAGGCAGCAGGACTCTGGTAACACTTAGATCAGGCTTCTGGTCTCCTGAGCTTCCAAGAGACTTCGTCTCCTTTTCATTGTATTGATGCAATGAAGCATAAAACATATTAAACCGAAAAAGAAGGGACCTGATGGCACCATCTAATGTAAAAACCCCTTTTGTGTTCATAGTCTATGTAATTGTTTTTTATGTAATTGTTTTTTGAGTATTTCCATGGGCATCATCTAATTCTTTGAAAGTAACTAGCTGGACTTTAAAAAAAACTCCTCGGCTTCATGGAGGCAAAATAATTTTTTAAATTTTTATCTTTTTTTGGATATATTCAGCTGAAGCAATGCCTTCAGGTGTTGGCTGCAGGGACTGCAGGAATTCTTTCTTTTCACACTAGATGATACCTAAAAATTCAGTGAGTTCTTGGGGTTATGATAGATACTTCCATAAATACTTAGGATTTCTAAAAAACAGCCCAAAGCTCAGTAGAATAAAACAAAAAGCACCCCAAAAGTTAGTAGTAGAAAAGAAAACGCAGAACATGATGACACTGCATAAATCCTTAGTATTTGGATTTTCCCACATCTTAAATACTGTGTGTAAGTAAGTTTGGGACCCTTATCTCAAAAGACATATAGGAGAACTATAGAGGAGGGCAACAAATCCATGGGGCTATTAACAGCACTTTTTTTATGAAGTCTGGTTAAAAAACATCTGGGAAAAAGATGTTTAAAGGTGAGGATAAAAAAATAAAGGGGAATGGAGGTGGTGAAGAGCCAAATATTCCTGGTGTCTTCCCAAGTAAGAACTAAGGGTCATTGAACGAAGCTGGTACATAGCAGAGTGAAAAAAGGCAAGAAGTGTCCATGTATGCAACGGGTTTCCTTGCCAGAGGATATTCTATATAGTTCCAACCCCCCCTTCCACTACACCAAGCCTCATCCAGCCTGGCCAAGCTGAAGGAGGTGGGGAGGATCTGGGACACTGCAGTGGGAAGCAGCCTTCAAGATCTGTCATAAGACTAAGACAAAGGTCTAAAGCTCTTATCTGAAATCTGCCTTGGTCATCTTCCCTTTTTCTGGCTGTAAGTGTTGTATTTTCCCATGATGACTGGTTCAGGATCACCAGACTGGTTAATGAACTGGAAGAATTTCATAAGAGATGAACCCGAACTGGAATTCAGCCAAGAAACGTAAATGGTTCAACTACCTTAGGAGATGAGCTTAAGCCAATTTGCAAGCAAAAACAAGGTCTGTGGGATTTAAATCAATTCTTATCGTGGTCATCATCTCAGGACATGAAACGTAAGAGAGATGAATCTCCATGGGGTTGGCAAAGATTAGAAAATGTGTTGTTTCCTTCTCATATGATATACTTAATTCCTAAGTATCTGTTGGACAGCTCGAGGGGATTCTTTGCAGTGCTGACTTTTCCAAAGTAATGCTACATCCTTCCAAACAATGTCCTCAAAGCAACATGTTCCTATTAAGAAAAACTACATAGCTGAGATATTTGCTTAATTGGAGCTTCTCTCCAGAAACTAGGTCAGCTCCACAGTAGCGAATCACAGTGATGGTCATTTAATTGCGATGCGTAGCCAAAGCAGGGCATGCCAGGCAAGGCCTCCGCGGGGTGTGATACATATTCAGGTTTCTGGGACATTCCAAATGATGTTGAACAAGCTGACCAGCCCAATACCTGCTGATTTATTTTGTACATTTCTATTGTATGCTTGCCTCTGACTCTTGGCAATCACAACCAGGAATCACCATAGACACCCCACTTAGGGTACTTTTTTCAGCTAGATGCATTCAAATCAAGGAGAAGAGGTGAGCCTGGCTCTCTTAGAAAACTTGGAAAGTTGCAAGATTTTAAGAAAACTCACAGGCAGAAACACTTTGCCTAACAGAAAGTAAACTGGAATCTTCAAAAGGAGGTTTACATTTATTGATAATTTTATCATACAAAAGGGTAATTAGTGTTTGGATTCTAAGATGAAGAAGGGTTTGGGCTGAAATATGTAGAAGATCAATATCCATCAAATAAAAGTTCTGGCTAATGCTTTCACACTTCTGATGCAATGAACTTTCCTTGAACTGGAAAAAGTTCTTCTTGTTCATAGCAACAAGCTCTCAGTGAGGCTGTTGAGCTAAGGACCACTGTCTTTCTTTTCCTTGATCTTGATTTTTTAAACATCAGTGCATAGCCGTATGTCTAATACAAATGGTGTATTTAGCAAATAATTTTAAAAACCAGGAAAAGTCTCCATTCACACAGTGGAAGCAGAAAGATGAGAACAGTAAAGACCAAGTAAATAAATTCACATAGCTTCATGCGTTACCAAGTGCTCAGGCACAATGGGGGTGAGCATGATGTAGATGTGCATACAGAACAGAAAAAGAAACCAAAGAAATAACCCATGCAATCAGTAACGTTCACCTTTAAAACCTATCAAAATAACAGGATTCAACCAATTTTCCTTTTATTGTTCCTCTGTCAGTTGAACACAGAGCCCTAAATTAAAATAAGCTATGTGTGAGAAAGCCTCTAATTGAAGCATTAGAAGAAATTTCCTAGAGGATATTAAAATAGCCTAGAATCAGCTTCTAGAGGAAATGCAATGCAAAGACATTCAAGCACTAATTAAGTAGAAAAATAAACCATAAGAAATATAAACAATCCAGCCAATAAATTGGGAAAAAGCTCCTCTCCATGGAGGCTGGCCACAGTCTATGTAAAACTGTGTATCCAAGAATTGTAATCTGAGTTGATGCCTGGAGCTGGAACAGTCTTTGGGTTTTCTATAAAGCTGGGATGAGAATGACGCCAACAAACACTCCAGCAATGGCCCAGTGCTGTGGAAATCTGCCTTTCCTGCTGTGTGCACCAGTTGGCTTTATTTGATGCTTGATTTGGTTTTAGTGTTTAAGAGAGGTGCCAGAACCGTTGTGCTTATAGAAAGGTCTCTTATGTAACAACAATTCACTAAACACGGATTATGTCTTGGTCATGTGCCACAACCACCTTCCAGCTCTCAGCGTGAAAGATTCACTTTAAAACTTTGAATCCATTTCTGGAAAGTTAAGGGAATTAGTCACAGCAATACCTATTGGTGGCAACCGAGGGACGTGAGAAAGGAATTCCTTGACCCAGAAACATCCAGCAAGAAGTGTACAGCAGGGTATATAAAGAATGCAGTGAACTCTGGGTGTTAATAAGCATTAATTTTTGATAGATATCTGAAAAAATCCCAACCAAATAGAAGAGGAGATTTTATGAATTTTAACAAAACAGGTAGGAATGGACTGAGAACGTGAAGACAGAGGACAGCTTGGATGAGGTGGAAACAGTATGGATGGGTCTTAGGAAAAGAAGAAAACATATTGATAATGGTCTTATTTCCTCAAATGGAAGTAGTTAAGACCTAGGAGGGAACTATTTAAGCAGAAAAATTGTGGAGAACTGGCAACACCTTAAGAAATTTCTTCTAAAGGAAGGCATACAGACTATCCCAACATGAAAAATGGCTTAAGAAAGTTGTAAGAATCTTACTTGGCCAAACAGACCTTTAGGGATCTCAGAGACGGGTAGAAAACATAGGATCCAGAAACTTCACCAAAGCACCATGGACAAGTTTATTAGACAAGCACAAATACATAGGGACAAAAATCAGATAGACAAAGAATAACAAAAAAGCATCTGATAAGTATATGAAGAATGAGATAAATGTCCATGACACAGTTGTTCCTCATCTCAAGGGAGAGGAAGATGTCAGCCAAAGACATAAAAAATAGTGCTGTCTCAAAAGTGGTCAGGCGTTTGGCACAATTAGCATTACTGAAAGAAATGAGAAGTCAGGGTATAATGGGAGAAAAATGACACAGCAGATAGGTGTTTCAAATGATCTGAACTTGACAACATTCACCTGTGTGTGTTCTGGGAGATAGTTGGAAAAAACTACAGAGATAAGGTAATGACCTTTGAGAACATGGTGTGGGGGCTGAGGTGGGAAAAGACTAACACAGTGCCAATCTCTGGAAAGAAGGATGGGATGATACAGTGAGATAGTATCATTTCAATTTTCAGAATAATGTTGAAATAAATACTCAACCTGTAAGCGTGAAGGAGACAACAGAGAGATGAATAACAGCCAGAACATTTTTTTTTTTAAAGAACAACTAGTGTTGAAGAAAATTAATTTTTTTTTAAAATTTTATTTGTTTTTTAACAAAGCAATAGTCTTGGAGGATAGGAAAGAAACCATAGATGTCAAATATTGTGACTTAAGGTCTGGACATTATTTCACTAGATAGTCTCCTAAGCAGTTTTAGGAAATAAGGATTTAGATAATGCTACTATTTATTGTACTGGCATTTGACTGGAAAATAGCAAGGCATTAATAAGTATCAGACCAGAATGATGTATTAAGAAACAAAAGCGTAAGTCTGACGTAGGATAGGTACTAGTCAACATTTTTTACTAAAGACTTTGAGATTCTAAGGACTGATGACATTTGCAATCCATGTGAACAAGCAGGAGGACAAGACTGAAATCCAAAATTATCTTGATAGATTGGAAAAATTGTCTGGAAAAAATAAAGCCCAATTCAATAAGGTCAAATGTTAAATTATAGTCCTCAGAAGGAAAAATCAGGCGTGTGATACGGAAGAGTGGTTGAGTGGCAGCAGCCAGTGGAGGAGAATCGGGGCCACAGCATGCACAAGAAGGAACATTTGTCAGGAATTCACACTGCCCTGCAGAGATGGGAATGCACCGGGTTGTAAGCAAGTAAAAATCAATTAAGTTCATAACAACCCTTTTTCTCACTTAAACCCTTCCAGTATGACATCACACTCTTAAAATGTGTGGAAGCATATTGCTGTAAATCTGGTGGAAATTAAGATAATTAATATGATTTTTCCCTATTCAAAGATTTTTCAGGATTTGGAATATTCTTATTAGTTCTTACTGCTTTTTTAATCTGGATACAAACTAAAAAAGGACACAAGAGAGACAGTGGGAAGGTCGTCTAAAGATATGGTCATGGCTAAGACTGGTTTTGGCACATAAATCCTGGTAACTTTGGTCTACCAAAAGTTTGTTGAGCTCAGAAAGGAGGTGGCATAGGACTGTTGATGCTAATGGGTGACACATGGTCTATCTGAGCTCAGTGATGTGGGCTGATCAGCTGGTCTCCCAAATTCTGGATAGTGCCACACTTTTATGAAAGGGGTCGCAAAGAGCTCAAGGTGAACAGGGATTTAAAAGTTAGGCACTGTGCCACACTCATGACTATGTTCCTTGGGTCCCAGTCACTCTACTGGGAACAAGGATGCCTGGCCGGTATATAGATATTGACCATCATGGGAAATGTAGTTCAGCTGGAATGTCATAGAACTGTAGCATCAAATTTTCAGTTGGAAGGGTCCTCCAGAGGTCATCTAGTCCAACACCCTGCTCAAAACAGGTTTCACTAGACCAGGTTGCTCAGGGCCATGCCCAGTTGACTCTGGAACACCTCCAAGGACAGGGTATTGCTTTCATCACCTCTACCTCTGGATTTTCAGTGTTTCTCAGAGGGACCGAAGGGGTGAAAATGAAGGTAGTTTCAATCCCATGATAATTCTGAAAGCCAAAATTTGAGTGATACAAGCTAAAGATGCCAAAAAGAATGAATTGCAAGTGTAAAATAATTTCAGCAAAGAAAGAAAAAGGATGGGAGGGAAGGGGGAAAGAGTTAGTTCCTCTTTTGGATTGATTGCAATGTGTACAGACAAAGAGATAACGGGCTGCTAATGTCACAAGTTCTTTAATATTTTGATTGGCATGAATAAAGTAAATAAGTCAACTATAGATAGAGCTTGTTCCTGCATGTCCAGACAGCTCTGTAAAAATGTAGAAATTTAAGGACAGGTGAATCCTGCCAGCGCTTACCCAGACGTGTTAAACTGCTGAGCTCAACACCGCTACTTCGGGAAGAAAAGTTTTCAAGACCGTGTGCCAGGCATGTCCCTTAAACAGATGAGACTGCGATCCTTGGTCAACACTCTTTCGAAAAAACATCCGATTCCCAGGCCCTTTGGAAACCTTACCTGGCATTCATTCCATTTTTTATTTGCAAATGCTGTAAATTATAGGTGCCACATGGACTGATATCAGCAAAAAAAGCTGTTGTTTTTCAGATTCTATGGTTAGGAATAACAAGTCTACTTATGGGCCAGAAAGCATGATTCCTCGTTTGGAAGAATTTAAAGTATTAATTATTTGGCAGAACAAACGTACTTGTAAAATTAAGCGTCAGAACACATTTTGCCCTTTGATTCCCTCTAAAATTCTCAGATAAGCCAACTTGTCCCAGATACACAAATCATATACATCTGCTGTCTAGCAGGGAAAAAGGAATGCTCTGCGGAAATGAATAAAAACTCTCTGGATTTTTAAGGAGAAGAAATAACATGATTTGCCTGAAATCTTTCCCAATCCATGAAGAATTTAAAAATGTTTGAAATACATTTTTCTAACATGTTTTTCAATGGTTATAAAAAGCTTTGCATCTGGAATAGAATCGTAGAATGGTTTGGGTTGGAACATTGTCTAGTTCCTACCCCCTTGCCACGGGCAGGGGCACCTTCCACTATCCCCGGTTGCTACATGAGCGGTGTTCAGACTGAGCTTGTCAAGAACAACATACATACACCACTTCTAATCCAGGAATCCAGAAAATGTGGCAATAACTTGGCAGAGCCTGAATTCAGTAAGAATAAAATTCCTGCTCTGTTGACGGCTGGACTTGATGACCCTTGTGGTATTTTCCAACCTTAATGATTCTACTATTCTATGATTTTATGTCACCCAGCTCACAGTTGCAACAGATACTTTGAATAGTAGAGGAAAGATTCCAAGCAATGGCAGTGATAAAAACAGGTATTTTAGAGCATTTGTTTTGCCATGTATCCCAAACCTGGATAATGCTGCAGGGATGACATGCTGCCTTTTTCTTTTCCTAAGGAAGAAATTGTTTGAACTGGGTGGTTTCAACATTGGACCGCCAAAATTATGACTGTATTTAGATGTAGATCAATGCATCAGTACCCAGAGGGTTTTCTCACAGCTCGTACTAATCAGGGTGGTTAATAAGGTCATGATCGATGAGTCAGGTGCTGACAGTGTTTGCACTGTGATTACAATTTGGTAATTCTGGATTTTATTTGCATAATCACCCCATGCGAGCCACCCTGCGCTGACATTGACAGAACTTGCAATAACGCCAGGAATAACCAGCTGATTGAGTTAGTGAAGAAAAACACTTCTGTTGGGTAAAATGCCTTCCAGACATGGGTCACGCTGAGACGCTTTACAGCATTAAAGTCAGAGCAAATGAGAAAGTGAAGCACAACTTCTCTTAAGGGTTTTATGCTTTACCCCATGGCTGGCCCTGGTTGCAGAAGATACCATCCTTGTAGCTTGCTGAAAAAAAAAGTGGGGTGGCGGTGGAGAAGCTGAAGCCAAAGAAAAAATAAAAGGTAACCATAAACTTGCAATAAGGCTTTTTAGAGAAAAAAAAATCACTCTGAAAACACCAAGAAATCTTAGCACCTCTTAGCCCATGGAACAGAGAGTGTCAGTGAGAGGCAAAGGGTATGAAAACCGAACACAGGAGAACTTAATTCTGTGGTTGCATTGGTATAGCTACAGAGACGGGAGGAGGGAGGAGATGAGACCTACGTCTTGCTTTGCTGGTGAAGAAAAAGGTGAGAGCGGTTGTAGAATCTCTCTCTTATACCTGGCCTCCCATTTCTGCACAATTTAGGATGTTTCTGTGAGAAAAATAAAATCTTTGGACATGTAAAAGGAGTGATCGTAAAGTTTTTTATAAACAAGACACACTCAGAAAATACAGTTGTGGGTGGTTAACGGTCTGGAAAATTCAGAAGAGCTGCAAAGATGTGTTTGATCCTGCGCCAAACAAAAGGATGGAGAAAAAAAGTGAGAACTAGCTTCTTCCTTTGTTATTACCTACCTTACATTGTTTAGTCCCTTATAAGTTATAAATAAAATTGCCATCTTTGTAACTGAAAACCAAGAGGGAGGGTGAGGAAGACACCTCATTTGAATCATCCTTTACAGCAGAAAAAAAAGGTGGTCAGGATGCAGATGTTCTGGAACACCAGAGCCGTGGTTTCTGAACATGACCACCAGAAACTACAAGACTGTCCATAGCAGAAGTTTCTATGAACTGCCAATGCTCTAGATTCTGTTCAGAAATTCCTTTCAGTTGACAAATTGGGATCAGCGACATCACAGTGTAAACTGAGCCATGGGTTGCTGCAAATGTTTTTACTCAGAGGCAAATCTCTGGCTATTTCTTATGGGACCACTAAACTTCACTGCCACTGCTCCCAACAAACAGAATGGAATGGAATGGAATGGAATGGAATGGAATGGAATGGGACACGTTAGAATTATTATTAATAAATAATTAAATGCTAAAACCTAAATGTTAAATTTATTGATCTTGGTTTTTTTTAGATAAATAGCATTGCAGAAGACATTTGGATCTAGCAGAGGTGGTGCGGTTTCACCCAGCATCCGGCATCCCGAGAGTCCTGCTTGCCAGAGAGGGATTAATTCCTGTGCTGATGTGTTGGCTTTGGCACGATCAGTATGAGGGATGTCAACATGACTTATCTGCAGAATCTCACCAAAATTATATGACCTGGAGAGAGAACAGCCTTCCAGAGCAGACAGGCTGTAGCAAGTCCATCTCGCTTGCAAAGAAGTTATTCTGTCATTCTGTTTTTACTCCATGGGCATGCAGTTTAATTTGCCAAACTGTAATCACGCCAATATTAATTACATATAATGAGTCAGTCATGCAAAATAAAACTTGACCACTGGGGAGATATTAGAGGTGATGTACTTATTTTTTATGTGCATATTAATCTGCTAACTTTAAATCAAGAACATTGTTAGACTGAAAAGGCACTCATTACTAAAATTACGCTGAAAGTTCTAAGGCAGAAAAGATGCTGAATGATCGATCTCATGTGGCAACAGTGATTTAAAAATATTCATTATTAAAACCAGAGAGGTTTTGTTTCAAGACTTTAATTATTCTGTAAACAGTATCCAATTCACTTGTATTAATCTTACATTTGATTGTTTTCTTGACCTGCATGAATGGCACAGGGATTTGTTAGCTTTTGTCATTTCTACCCATTTAGCAAAGATGTCAAGGTGAGAGAGTAACTGAGGTTACAGGGTTGGGAGGGGGAGAAATGAGTTAGCAGAGTGTCCTTCAGCTGAGCAGGCAACTGTGAACCTCAGCCATGCAATGATTTTCCATTATGTTAAACTTGTCTGAAATCGCAGCATCTCTCACCCTTCAGTGGGATATCAAGCAGCTGGCTCTACTAGTACTGAAAGCAGGTTTGTTATGTTAATGAGTAATTAAGCTAAGTAAACTATATATTTGCTGACTTCAAGATATTTAAAGTTCCCCCAGAGACAAATAAGATAAGGGTATAATCTGAAGTATTTTAGGAATCTTGTGGCAGCATGCTTAGCTTAGTCCGAAGGGACAACCAGGTTTCCTTTCTGAGCATCCTTTCCTGAGCAAATCTGAGATAACCCTCCTGCCTCTGCTCTCCAAGGAGAGCACTATGTCTAATCCATTCCAAAGCTGTCTGTGCCTTTTGCTCATAATCTAATAGACTGAGCCTAGCTCTGAAATTTGGAGTGTCGCTAGTATTGAACCGTGCATTTATGGCTATTAACATAATATGAAATAATGCCATTTCACTGTGGCTGATGAGTTGGAGAGTGGAGAGTGTCACAGTCCAGCAGAGAACAACAGAGGACTTGTAAGAGCACTTCAGTGTACAACCAATAACTATTAAATAGCCAAATACAGGAGAGCAATTTGCAGGAAAAAACCCACCTTGTATGTGATAATGAGAGTCTCAGCACACAGGAGGTGAAGCTGAAGATAGCTGTGAACGGTGTTAGGTCGCAGACCATTTAGAGGGCTCAATATCAAGGCTGAGATGCCTTTGAAAAAGCATCACCTATTAATCAGATTGAGACAGAAAAACTGTAAGAAAAAGGGCACATGAGCAATGCAGAGCCACAATGCCAGCCAGCATTATAATAATAAAATTATAATAGGGCTTTTGCTCAGATTTTGCAATACTATGAGGTTAAAAAAGACCTAAAGAGCTTGTGGCAAAAGCCACATGCCTAGGAGATGGGTTGTTGACTTGTAACTCCATCTCAGCCAATTCTTCAAGCAGCTCTTTAAAGGGCACACAACAGAATGAGCTCAGTGGAAGGTGTAGCAACCTGTCTGGAGAAATCTTGCCTACATGCATGTGGCTAAAACTCAGGGAGGAGTTGCAGTATCTCTCATGAGCTCTAACAGTGAAGAGAGAGCTAACTGAAAAGTGCTAATAATGAATATTTTTAATATTA
>NW_010145045.1:0-225 GCF_000699245.1 Pterocles gutturalis
CTCTCTCTGCTGCAGGTTCTTTCACTGGCACCTGAAAAGCTTCTGGCACTTGGGTGGGGACTGCACTGGGTTGGGCGGGTCGGGGTTGTGGCAGGGGCCAGGGCCAGGGGCTGGGGGCCGGGGACCACGCCACCCACTGCATGCACTGCGTCCCTCTTAAACATGTTATTCACAGAGGAACTGAGTGGCTCTGTGATTCAGGTCCTGGCACAGAGGCAGGGGCAA
>NW_010145045.1:252-518 GCF_000699245.1 Pterocles gutturalis
CAGCCTCTTACAGGACCCATCTCTGTAGCCCCTCCCTTGCTACCAAAACCCCCTCACACAAACCCAAAACACCTCCTTCTCCAGCAGGACCAGTACCTGCAGCCAGTTGTACAATGGCTCTCTGTGGCATGACAGTCTTGAAGGGATTTGGCCGTGGTTCCTTGCTGGTCTTGCATCTTTCCCAGCCCTGAACTCAGTCCCACCACATCATGAGTCTGGCCAGCTCTTGTAATTTTGGGTCTTTTCTGAGCATTCCAGCTTCCTCC
>NW_010145046.1:0-566 GCF_000699245.1 Pterocles gutturalis
GGGGAGGGTGAGTGAGTGGCTGTGTTGTGCAAAACCACAACAGCCCCATATGGGATCAGAGGAACAGCCTGCCGGGAAGCAGTATCTGGGCTCTCAGAAGAGACAAAATGGGTAAAATATCCACATCTAAAGCCCTTATTTGTGGCTACCCCATGAATACTGATGACCTCATTTGCTGTATCCAGAGCCTTGGTATGTACATGTGTGCAATCCTGCCTTTGAGGGCACCTAAGGCTACATATTTTAGGTGGGGGCCCATAAGGTGCTTGGCTGTGAAAAGGTGGAAGACAAAGACGGCTCTTAGATTGCTCTTGAAAATTCACCAGACTGGACCCGGTTCTGCAGAGCCCATTAGCAAGAAGCAAGGAATCACTGGGCACTGCAGACTGATGCTCAGATGAAGTGAGCAGCTGGTCCTAAAGGACCAAAGACTAACACAACCAAAGGATTCACTCTCCGGGCATGGAAAATACTGGCTTGGGAATGGACAGTTGTTTCAAACTCCAGAAGGTTTATTGTGAAATAGTCATTTTGGCTAGAGAAGTGAAGATCAACTTCCAGGAAAA
>NW_010145047.1:0-7474 GCF_000699245.1 Pterocles gutturalis
ATATATAAAAAAAAAAACCCTGATGAGGCTTTGCCAGAACAGCCACATATGTCCATCACTGAATGCTCTATGCACAGATAAAGACAGATCAAGTACTGCGTCAACAAGCTGCAGGTGCCTACCAGTTACCACGGAAACTGGCTGTGGACCCCTTGTCCACCTGCAGCAGTGATGGTTCATGACATCGTATCTGACATAGGTTAGCCCCACAGGCTCTTCTTGCCACAGGCTGTGTCTAAGGGGATGCACACTGAGCAAAGAACTCTTCTAGAGGCTACAGCTCCAAAATAGCTCACTGAACAGTTCATCACTGATTTGAGGCCAGATTTCATCTTCTTATTCTCTCTCTCTCAAATAAAGCTTTGTGTGTCTGTTGTAAGGCAAATCCAAAATGAGTTTTGGGCACAGTTCTGATAATTTTAAGTCTCATTACCTTTTAGCCATTACTGCCACAGAGAGATTTTAACTGCTAAGGCAAGCTTGCAATTTAGTACCTTCTCAAAATCAACCAAGTCTGTAAGGCCAAACTCTATCTTTGCCAAGACAACTCTCAACTGAACAAAAGCTGAACAACCCTATTTGAATACAGAGCAATTCAGTTTTGCCATTTCTCATCTGCTAACTATGGCATGTTAGCATTACAGGTGATCTGCCTCTGATGGAAGACCACTTGGCTCCTACGATTTTCAGGGACACACATGATGGCTTTGTGGCCAAAGTCAGTGATGAGTGAGCCCTTCACGGAATGACACTTCAGCGGGAAGCAGCTTGGGGCTCTGAGTGGACTAGGGAAGCTGCTGAGTTTAGTCCCCAGCACAGATCTCCAACTGCCCAGGATCCAAAAGCAGTATTTCACTGGGTCTCCCTGTCTCAACTTACCTACTTGAGAAAGCAGGACACAGAGAACAAGGGGAAAACCAGCTGCTTTTGGAGATCCTGGCACATGTAAGGTCACAGAAAAAAAGAGCTTTTAAAAGTCTTCTAAATTATTTCTAAAGCTGTCTGGACATTCTATGATTCTATGACATGCATGTTTTTATTTTTTATAAAAATCCTATTCTGAGTCTTTGTATAATTCTGGTCAGATGCAGAATTATACAAATAATGTTGGAGGTATCAAGAATTATTTTTGAATGTCTGACTATTAGTATATTTGATGGTTGATTAAAAACTGCTTTAAGTTAAAGAGCTCTCTGCTATTAAGTTTTCTTTGATAATTAACTAGAAGGTTGACACAGTAAACAACTTTGTTTACAAAGATCTTTACAGTCCACATAAATCTTTGCTGAAAAATTTTATCCAGGAAGAATGCTTTTCTTTAGTATTTTTAATAGCCTTTTCCCCCAACTCTGTCTTATAACTTTACTACAAGATAATATGTGAAGCAGATGGAAACTGAAGTGAAACTGGTAACAGTTGACTTAGCTCAGAATAAAGGCTGGACAAATTATTTCCCCGTCCAGGCAGTCAGTGATGCAGATGCAATAATCAGCACATTGAAGTGTTGATTTTCAAATTTTTAAAGATCAGATATATTACCAGAAAGTCAGTTACAACAAAGTTGGTGGGGTCCACCAACAGATGTCCTGGTACATACACTTCTTAATTAAAAAAAAAAAAAGGAAATAAAAAGCCAGGGTACTGCCCATTTTCATCTTAGAACAGATTCACAGGTTCAAAAAATATTTGCTCCTATATTATGACAAAAAAACTTTACAGGATTTCAACTCAAAGGGACAAACCAACATCTGGCATAATAGAGCCACAGCTCTGCTTCATAAAGATAATGATCTTCTTCCACACCATTAAACCAGACAAGGTTAAATTTAACATTCTTAATCTCAGTGTCTGCAGATTTACAAAGAGTGGACAATAAAAGCAAAGCACCATATTAAAGATGCAAGTGTTCTTCATGTAGCCTACAACACCCCTCCACACCCAAGCAGAGGTAGGCTGGTGCCTTCACTGTGCTGCATTCAAAATGAAATGTCGGAATCGGTGTGTAAGACTGCAAAAGTTTCAGTTACATATATGCAAAGGAAAGACTTTATGAAAAAAATCATAATGCTCTGCCCCAAGCATTAAAAATAAACTGAACGGTTTTATTTTTTTGTGATTTAACAAAGCAGCAAGCAGATTATATTTGTAGGGAATTTTTAAAAGTAATTAAAAATAATTAAAAATATTAGCTACTTAGATATATCTTTCTGAAAACATGAGTCTCTTCATGAGCAAAGGAAGGTAAGAACAAAAAGTGTTTGTGACTTATCTCTAGACAACCAGCTGCATGGAAGATGGGTTGATATAACAATGCCAAGGGATCATCATTGTCATTTTCAGTGTATGAACTGTATGTCACATAAAAGCTATTTCTGAAAGTTCATTTTTTGCAGATTCAGATTATAACAATACTTGGCACTTTCGTATTGACTCATATTGCAAAGTGTTGTACAATTTGTATAATATTAGAACTGTAGCTGTATCAATCATAATTATGTATTTATTTTGCAGATGTTCCTGTACACAAAATAAATGAAATATTCCCCATTATCAAGATAAATTGATCCTCTCAGGTCTGGCTCTAGTTTATTTAAAGACTTTACAATTTTACTACTTAAGAGAAAGTCCTACAGAGGTGTTATCTCACCATTTATATTTTCTCAACACTTATCATACTGCTATCACACTCTTAAAATAAATAAAAAAAAAAGCTTGTATCATGATCCAGACCAGGCTTATGATCTATTCCTGGAGTAGGTTTTTTTTTTTCCTCTGCACAAAAAAGGAAATAGTTTTATCCAATGTTTGGGTCATTCCTTAAGCTCTACCACTGGGTGGAGAAAAGGTGCCCAACTAACAATGGGGATTTGGGGGGCGATTGTGGAAGGAGGAGGAAATGGTTCCCTTTAAAATGTAAGGAAGGACAAAATCTTAAAATCTATGTTTGTAAAATGTGTACAAAAACATTTACATTATAAAAAATATTGTAAGCAACATTTTATGCTAAAGTTATACTTTTAATTTTGTATTAAATTGTGATTTATTAGCTTGTTACTTTGAAGATTACTCAGTATGCACAGAATAGGCTACTGGTGCACTTACCGAAACAGAGGAAGTAGTAGGATGAACATGAAAAGATTGTTTTACATTGTAGAGTACAAGCTATTTGATATTTCCAACACAGTACAAAAGAAAGCTTCTCTGTAGATTGATCATGGTTCAGTTGACATCACTGAATATCTAATACCTCCAACTCAATTAATTCTCACCTGATTAAGATCAGTCTGATATTCAAACTAAATCATCTCTCCAGTCAAGTAGAAATCAATATTTCTGATTTTACTTTTAAATTACAATAACAAATAAAATACATGCATCGCCAGTATGCCAGGAGTAGCTTTCCTATTCTAGTTTACTACGGCATGCATAACACAGCTGATTAAAGAATTATTCTAATTTGAGCAACAATATATATAAGACAGATTAATTTGAATAGAGGGAGACAGCATGAAATAATTAAATGCATCTTCTATAGGGCAAAGAGAAAATTGACATAAAATAACCTTGATTCTTTCAAGTGAACCTCTGTTATCAGATCAAATACTTTGTCTCCACAAATATTCATTTGCTATAACATAAAAATAATCATATATTTTCTGTTTTCCCACCCATCACCACCCTCTGCACAAAGCTGCTCCATTTCAGCTCTTGTAGCTCCAACATACTGCTGGTGGCATCTGTCCTGGGGCAGATGATCAATACGTAGTAGCACATAACACAGGACTGAGGAGGAGAGACAATTCCAAGAATCCAGGAATTTTAGGGAAGGGATAACTTCTCGTGACCCATCTTTTCCAGGGCACTCTCAGCACAGAAAATCAACTTTGTCTCAAAGTTTACAATGCAAACAGAGGATCCTCCAGTAGACTACATCTCTTGCACTCCAGTATGAAAAGCTGAAATGCCACTTGTCTCATGATTGAGAGCTGAACATACAGCAGGAGAGAATCATCAGGAAGGCAGGCAGAACAACTATGATCTGCAGAGGAAAAATATGTCCCAAAAAACTAGAAACTGCTTCTCTAAACACATTGTCTTGGAGTAAAGAATATGTGTTATCAATATCCTAGAAACAAATCTAAAGACTTTGCTTTAGGGGACGTTTACAGTTAGAGATGAGAAAATAACATACTGAATCACACAAAGGGCCCATTTGTCCTGTATACCATCTTTCTCAGAAGCCAGTAATAACTGCTTTAGAAAAAGGTGCCAGAAAGTCTATGTTACGGAAAGAGATTTTCTCAAGTGAAGTTTCTTCCTAAACCATATCAACTGTAAGCTTGGCTTATACCTTGAAGCATGAAGTTCTCATATACCTTTCAAAACCCTGATGATCACTTGCACAGGGGGTCTAAACTGCCGAGTCTCCAAGAAGAGGAGGAAAGAAAAAAACACCTCAAAAAAAAAAAAAAAAGGCATATACTAGCCTGAATTCCTTCAACATCCATCTGCCCCAGCTTGCTTAAGTCCTGCTGAAGTTGCAACTATTGCAATTGTGGTTACTTGTGTCATACCACAAATGCCTTTTTCATTAGCAAGTTTTCAAAATCCTGCTGCAAAAATTAATTAGCCTCAAAGTATCCCTCGGCTAGGTGTAGAATAGACCAAAGCAGCAGGGAGGAAAGGCACTCTGTGCAGATCAAAAACATTTGGGGGTTGGTTTTTGTTGGGGGTTGGCTGGTTGGTTGTTTTTTTTTCCCCAAAACAATCCAGTCCCTTGCTCTGTAAATGCCATCTACCTTCACTTAGAAATAACAGTCTTCAAAGTTTTAATTTCTCAAATGCATAGATATTACAAGTTTCTGGGTTTGGTCACCTGCTCACACCTGGCAAGAGCATTTATTTTCTGAAATTAAGGCTTAGAAAGGGTTTTTCAAATGAATATAGGAAATCAATGGCTTTCTGTTCCAAAAGGTGTAAAAAAAAAAAAAAAAAAAAAAAGATTGTTTTTTTCATTTGTGTTGTCTGTTGGGTTTTTTTAGAAACCACAATACCACACTAATTCTGAAAACACATGTAAAGCACGTACAGATTGTCCAACATCACTTAATTCAAGTCAGAAGTAATTGCTCAGCTGCTGATCTACTTTTTATTACAGAAACATTAACAGGGTTTCTGTTATTGTCAAAGCCAACAATCCTTAAAGACCAAACTTCAGGGGGGAAAAAAAAAAGAGGATTTTAAGAAACTAGCATCAAGGAATGACAAATAAATCCAAGAGATCCACGAATTATGAAGACACAGTCTCATTCCCACACGATGCAGAGGCTAGCACTGGGGGAACCTGTCTCACTGGACTCACTCTACATGCTCTATAGTCTAAAATTTGCTCCCATTTGGACTGAGAACTGTGGATGTTTGACAGAGGTATATCCAGAAACCCCATGCAACAGCAGGGAAGTATTTCTATCTGTCCCAATTAACCCACACTTGTCCTTAGCAGATTGTTGGACCTTTTCTTCCTAATTTCATAATGAGCACTAAGAGACAGTGAATGAAACTGAAAAGCAGCAAGTTTGAGGAAAATAAAAATTGCTCCATTAAAAAAAAAGTGAGAAACACAGCTAAACACAGTAGTTCAAACCAATCCAGTCAGTACAACTAACAAAAAACAGACAAATACTTAAAACTGTGAACAAAAACAACCTTTAAAGTAACTAGAGTTAAAAAACAGAGTTCTGAAAAAAATATACACATGCAATCTCACAGTACTTTCAGCAGCTCTTAGTTCTCCCACTTGGATAAGGACAGGTCAGCTCTCCTCATTCTGCATTTCTGTATCAGTCCTGCACATATGAGATCTGACCAAAATGACTTTTGGGGGATGAGGGGTGGAAAGATTAAAGTTAGTTTTCAGTTTGATACGAATTCTGAATGCACACATGAAACCTGACTAGGGAAAATGTTTTCCTAAGTAATCAGAGAGCCAGAAAAGATGACTTCTAAAACCGGTACACCTTAAAATGTCATATAGTATTTTCCTGACTATCACTGAATGCTAATGAAATGCTGTGGTAGACATAATTTATTAGTAACGTGTTTAGTCACTAGAATTTCAACAGAACTTGGACTTCAGCAGCAAATGGAGCTTTGGCACAGATGATGCAGACAAATATCTACTTATTAGCCTTAGCGTAGTGGGCACAAGCTTGACCTGATCTGATCTCCCATCTGGGCTTCCAGATCTGTCAGCATTTTGTGTGTGTGTACGTATACACACATACCTACCCGTGTGTATTTTGCCCCAAACACACAGAAATATAGTACACTGTGACATTTATGAGATAAGTTCCAGCACCCCAACTCTTATAAGAGCTGAGAGACAAGTCCTCCTGCCTCTGACTAACCAAGACACCCAGTGCACAGCAGTACAAAGGGGGTTATGTCCTCAAAAGACAGGGGAGAAATAGCAAGGGCACAACTATGATGTATAATGCTTTACAGTGACTGTACTTTGCCAGGCCAGGCAGATTTAAGTGCTCAAAGACTGCAATCTGCTGGGCTATTCAGGCAGATTTGTCAAGAAGAACAGACCTCCTTTTCTTGTGATTAAAATTAACAAAAAAAAAAAATCCTTTTAAGAAAGTAAACACGTTGCTGTGAAACAATTTACTTGGGTAAATCATGATTTGTCTACTAAATATACTTGTTTTAGGAATGTTCTTGTCAAGTACATGTGTTGTCTTCTACATAATGTTTCAGGTAAAGTACCCCAATGAGCACAGCCACCTAGTTAAACTGCACTGGTTTTAAACAACTGCTTCCTTGATCTAATTTTCCTCCCACCCTGCAGTAAATATTCCTGACATCACGCATTACCATACCAGGTGCTGGAAGAGGCAGAACTGGAACAAATGCAAGTTTCCCCATGGCTACTGTCTGTCACTGCCTGCTTCTATATAAACAAGTGCATCCAACTTGAGCTATGCAGAGTAGCCTTGCTGCTGCTTATCCTCCCACCTCCTTCGGGAGCTGCTGAGCCACTCAGGGACAGCTGAGAAACTAGCATAACAGATGATTAAAAGAAACAACATCCTCCTCCCTCTGTCCCATAGTGACTGATTCCTTAGCTGAACTCCAAAGTTTAAAAAAAAAAAAAATCTATTTATAAAAGACAGAGACGCACCTAGTGGCAGAAATGGCAGTAGTGTCCTTCTACCACACGGGGGAGATAGAGCAGGTAATTTATGTAACTCCTGAAGAAGCAATTAGACAGCTATTCCACCATGACACCAGCTCTAATTTACAGCATGCAGCTTCAGGGATATTTTTTTCCCCCTTGGCTCAATTTACTGTATTTCCCAAAGTATAATTTTAACTCAAAGTTCAAATACCAAAGGTTGTTGTTTTATAATAATAAAATAAGTATTAATAACAATTAATAAATATTTATATTATTAATTATAACTCTCTT
>NW_010145048.1:0-13107 GCF_000699245.1 Pterocles gutturalis
TAATAATATTACTATTATCTCGCTTCTCGAAGTGCCAAAGGGATTGCATTAAGATGTTCATCGTGTTCTCTCTGAGCAAAACATCAACCACCACCCACGCAGGACACGGGCATGGCAGAGGTCTGCATGCAAAGAGGCTCAAAGCACAGTCTAGCCCTCATTCTCCACAGTCCCTTGTGAATTGACATTGCAGTGACATCATTATGCACGTGCTGAGGAGAGGCTTGAGCACAATGGAAGCTCCGATAACTGCTTTAGAGGTGTGCTGAAGGACTGACTGCTTTAGTCCTGTGCTGAAACTGAGGAGATGGGCAACATGTGGTAAGAGTCCTGACCCAAATGGGCCTCACCCTGTCTGGGAAAGGCGTAACTCCAGTTGAAACTGGGGGAGTAGAAAAGAGTGGTAGCAGAGCAGCCGGAGGCATTACCAAGTGTCTTCTAGTAACACTGTGCCAGCTGAGTTCTCTTTTTTCTCAATCTTTTATAAGCTTTTCCTGAAAAGACATTACTCAAATATGGCTAACATCTCTTGAAGTCATAAACTCTCCTTTTGGCTATATGACTGAGCTGCAGCATTTGGGGTTTGTAAATTTTCAAGAACTGTCTTATTTGTGTAGGCACGTTATTCTTATAAGATGAGCTGGCAATGCTGCCAATAGTTACATTTGGCCAACAATTTCCCTTGTAAAATCCGGCTTCTGCTGGGGTAAATTATTTTTTCAGTGCTCTGAAATTTCTTATGCCAGGCCTCTGCCTCAGGATGAATACTTGCAGTTTTATTTTACAGTTACTGATGTGCTTTTTTAACATTTCTGCCAAAAAAAAAAAAGTCATCTGTTCTCAAGATAATTGTGGCATGATGCGTTTTCCCATGTCCCTGAATTCTTACAAGTGTTCTACTGGGACAGAACAAGATCATCATGCTTTTTTGCAGCCACTTGACTTCTGGACAGGGAGAGCCATGTGTGCCTCTGCAGAAAAACCGCTTTGCTCATGAAATTTTGCCCAAATGTGGTTAAAAGCATAAGCCTTTGAAGCATCTCTCTTCTACTATGCTAATTTGAAACTCACTAGGCTTTCTTGGCAAAAGCTCTGACGCTCCATCTCCATGGGCTTGGAGGGTCAGAGTTGAGTGCAACATTGGATCCAGCAGTTTTCAGGGCTGATGCAGCAGCAGAGACAGGGCTGGAGCAGCTGGTGGCTCTCTTGGGTCTCACAATCGCTCTGTCAGCCCTGGGACCGTCTGGCCTCAGGGTGGGGAACACAGGCACAGGCTGGGTCAGTGAGACCTGGGGAAGAAAAAAAGATGGAGCTGGTTTGACTGGGGGAGGAGACTGAGCTTTCTGTAGCTCTCATCCAGAGAGTTCTACTTTTTCTGACTCAAATCAAAGCCTGGAGTCTTAAGAAAAGCTCTAGAATTTAAGAAAATTATGATAAAAACATCAGTTTCTTAAACCCCTCTGCAAGGACTAGATTTAAAACCTGGGCTCTGAAAATGCCCAGGTTTAGGATAGCTCAGTTACAGTCCCAGAAATCAAGTGTGCCGCTTAAACTCATGTCAGTTCCTCCCTGCCTGCCCCAGAAAGGGTACAAAATTTTTTCTAATTGCAAGTGCTGGAAGGATTGTTTTACAGTGTTTTCAGTTTAATCAGTTCATTAAGTCAGTAAATTTGATTCTATTTTTCACAGTTGTAAGGTAAAATTTCCAAGAGAAACTTCATTGCTCTTTGAGGTTGTAAAGGACCCTGTGGCTTTAGAGTGAAGGACAGAAGTAAGAATACTCAAGGCAATGGTTCAAGTCTACAAAGATGCTAATAAGTTCTTGTGCAGTTGCTGAAGATCACTGCCCCCACACAGATACGGCAAGGGAAGAGAATTGTCTATCTGAGGTAAATGTAAATCACTGAAGAGAGAGCAGGCTGAATCTAAATGTTTTCCAATGTGCTGCAAAGATACACATCAAAAAACATATCTAATCAGTCTGTCTCATTACAGTAGAGAGAAGTCAGACATTCGGAGACATTCACAGGCCTGATGGAGAATTTGTCCAATCTGACAATTTACCATGGATTAATATACATGGTCCTTGTGATCCCAGAAGAACCTCATGATTTACATCTGAGGTATTTTTTGCACATGAAAGAAGTGCAGTGATACTTCTAACTAATGGCAGATATGTGAGAGGATAGAGTCCAATTGCTTTGGGAAAGGAACTTAAACTGACTTAATACCCGTTTTGTTGGGGTTTTTTTTTAAAAGGAAAGCGAGAAGACCAACATGTTAGAAGGCCTTTGGGGAAGAAACTTAAAGGGAACTGCTGGAATGGTTAACAGAGATAGGACCTGGACTGTCAGAAACCTCTGGTGTTTGCCCAAGGTCGATTCAGCTGGACACCTTGGACAGTGCCACCATTTGCCCTGTGACCCTTCCCATTCTCCCAGGCAACATCAATCCTGGTGAGAAATGGGTGTAAATCAGTGTCCTCTAAAAGAGAATAATGCAAGAAAACAAGCTTCAGGCAAAAATTAGTTTTAATTTAACTGTTGTAAACCCATTGTTTCAGAGAACATAGGAACTGCTGTGTTACACAGGGACCTGATCTATTCTGATCACAGCCTGACTGTATAACTCACACTGATAAATAGCTTCTTTTATCCTAAACATCTGTGGGAAAGGCTGCTTCCAATACTGGCCATATGCCTGCTAAATAAAACCCAGAGGAAATTGGCCAGGCAGTTCCGCATGCCATTGTGAGAGAGGTTAAGGTTCAGCAATGACCTCTGGTCCCTTGCCCCTTGAACTGATGGGGCTAGATGCACCATGAAGTTGGTGTACTAAGTCTTTGCTTTGCTACAGGAGTGCCTTGACCAGTTAGGTTATTCTTTAAAGGGATTAGCTATCTGAATCTCAGAAATGTGTTTTAGATGGCCAGAGTCTTGTTTTTCATTCCCCATCAAAAACAGAGGTTGCAAAAATGCAGAGTAAATAAAACATTAGAAATGTTAAAATGCAGAAGCTGAATTATTTTTTCAAGCTGGTTGATTTATGGAAGGGAGTTTTATTAATAGTAACCTACCAGTTACATAATTGGTTGCATGCAGAAATCTGTGAAATTATAGACCAATAATTTTTTTAATAAATGTATTCATCCCCATAAAAGAACCAATGATCATCTGTGAAGCAAATACTAACTATGCTCTGAAGACAGATTTCTGTGATGAATGATCCAATTAACTAGACTGCAGAACTCTTTTAAAACCCTTTTTCACTCTCAGTGAAGTATCTTGGTGCTTTCGCAATGTGTCCTATAACAAACCTATCAAAGGGACTGCAAATAGAAGAGTCACATTGCAGTATGATTTTGCAGTTCATTGTTTGATGATGGAGAACAATGCGTGCTCAGACACATTCAGTGTACCAGGGAGGAGAGAAAGAATTTCAGAGAAGGGAAGAAGTACTGTTGTGAATTTAGTGGCAACTCAGACTTCTGATTCTTTAAGTGCTTTGGGACCCATTTATCTTTATACACACGTAAATCCATCAAAGACAAATATGTAACAGCTGAAGCTAAATTTCTACATAAATTTTGAGATTATTTGGTGTTACTATGTGGTTACTCTCAAAGTTGGGTACTTGGAAGTGGTGAGAAATTCTGTTTCATTCAACTTGAAAGATGTAAGTTGAATTTAGTGGCTTATGGGTCTTCAAAGAGAAGAGGTCGAAAATTGAGGAAGGGAGTGTCTTGTTTGAACAAAACAGAGATTTGCTTTGCCGGCTCTTGTGTAAATTTTTCTTAATGATTGATATTAGAAAATTGTTTTTCCTGCAGAGAAGTGCAAAGAAACAGAAAATTTTAAAAAGGTTATTTATGGAAAGTAAATACTGAAATCCTCAGTACGAGAGCTTGCTGAGATGCCTGATTTTAAATGCCACTCAGGTCTTAAAATAAAAGAAAAAAACTGCTTTATATGTCAGCCTAAATACAAACCAAAGAGGGTTAGGGATACCAAACTCTTATCATTACTCATTGCAAGTAACCTAGTAAGAACTCTTTGCTTATGTATAATTGGTGATAAAGTTTACCTATATATGTAAAAAGTGATCCTATTCTAGTCAAAAAAGTCTAACTTGAGCAATTGCAGATCATCATTTGTTCAGATGTAAGTGTAATGCTTCATTCATCAATGTTACCCAGTTTGTAAGACATCAGAGAATGTACAGAAATGGGAGTTCTCACATCCTTCTTTGCCTGTCCTTGTTTTTGTGGGTATTAGTCAGACCTTAAAAAATGCTTGGGTTTTTTGTCAAAGATAAGAGCACAGGCAAACAGGAAGAGGGTGTAGTAAAAAGTGAACATAAACCATACGCTGGAACTGCTGGCATCCAGAGATTTTTATCAGCCTTTTCTTTTTTATTATGTCTGTATTTGCAATATACCTATCTATTGTTTTTCTTTCATTGCCTTCTCTTGGCACTAGTAAATATTACATAACACAGGGTATCTTCATGTCCAGACTGAAAATTATTATGCAGCAATTCTTTCATTTGCATGTCCTTTATGAATTTGCAGTTTGTGTCAGATACAGTTGACTTGCAAGTGATGGCTTCAGGAGAATGTGTATCATGATGAAAACTCAGTCTTTCTCTACATTTATCCAGCCAAACATAAAAAAAAAATAATTCTTCTATGTGTGTTTCACATACATTCTTAGATTAAAAAAGCTCTACAGTTCACATGTGTGATCTGAGGATTTGAAAGCAAATCAACTGGTACAAAAGCAACTATTTCAACTTCAAAAAAAGTCACTGATCTGCAGAAGCACTCATGGAATCCCTCAGCAAGGCAGCTTTTAACTGTGGCTTTCTCATACAGAATATGGATACTGTAGAATAGACCAAATCCCCCCAGAGGCTAGAAATAATTTGGTCCTCTGAAGAAATCACTTGGGTAATAGAGACATTCAGCACTTTGCTATCTCTTAATTTGTCTCTAATTTTGGCTCAGCCTATTTCTCTATGAACAAAACCATGCAGTCTCCTGGAAGCTTTTTGATTTACATGCAAGACAGGCTCTGTCGCAGTCTCTTTCTCTGAAGACAAAGCATTATTCGTAGTACTTTTTTTGCCCATCTTGCTTGTTCAGATTTATAACCTATTCTAGGTTTTGTTTTATACTGTGTTTAGCACAGTAGTTGCCCAGGCTCAGCTGAAGCCCTCATACAGCATTGTCGTATAAACAGTCCTGCTCCTTCATCTGCGTAGTGCAATCACAAACAACCTGCTTTAAGCAGCATTGGAACTTGGATAAGATACTAGCATCCCAAAAACCATATTAAAAAGTTGCCCAAAAAATATTGCCTGCCTTAGCTGGCTGAAAGCCATCTTCCTGGCCAGTTTTACATGTGCCCTTTCTACCTCAGTGGGAATTGTACTGTGTGACAAATTGCGTTCAGAAATACCTGGAGCAATTTATCTTGATTTTGTTGGGCTGAAGATGATTTTGCTCTCAAGGATGTGAGATATTTTCAGGGCAAAAGATCCCTGCTAGCACAAGTCGTGAGGTCAGACGTTATGTTACTCTTAATTTTCTAGCATTTGCTTTGTTGTTTTCTCGAAGTTGCTGCTACCACTTTAAAAACAAGCATCCCAGGAATTTTCTTTTGAAACAGACTTCCCCTTTCCAAATCTAATTATACTATTTCAGCTGTGTCACTGTCAACCCCTGCTGCATTTTTGGGTTTTTCACTGAATTTATTAAAAGCGTGGCCCTGCAATGGGGAAAGCAAGGGGAGTTTTCACCACGCTGACTCACGGCTCAGCTGGCTTAGGACTCTGGCGAGTTCCCTTTGGAAACCATGGGCAGGCGAGACAGAGGCAGCCCCACAGGGACCGGACACGGTGCCAGCTCCCCTCAGCCAGCCAAGGGCTGACCAGCTCAGCCCACGCAGGACAAAGAGGATGAGGAGGGAGTTGGGCAGGCCTGGGCCGCCCAGGGATGGAGGGGAGAGGGAGCACCCAGGAAATCCCACACCTTGAGCTGAGCTCACACCTCATGGCATGTGGCTGTGCAGCCCACCAGGCTGCTTCCAGGGGTGCAGAGAGGCAGGGACAACCCCAAACTGCTGGATTCACCATCTCATGACTCTGCCAGCACCTGAAACTGTCTGTGCTCTGCAGAGGGATAAGGGCTGGAAGGACTTGACAGGGTGGATGTGGGGGGAATTGCAACAGGACAAAAGAAAAGGACGGAAGAATGTGGAAGTGGGAACTTTATCATTCATATTAGTTTAGATACTGGAGTATGTTTTAGTTGAGCAACAGCAGAAAAAAATCAGCACTCCAGATGCCCTGGTAGCATTGCTACTACCCAACCATCTAAATCTTTAAATTAGCAATAGCAATTTGGAGTTAAGGTTGACATTTAGTATTGCCCTTTGATCCCGTTTGCATCATTTCTGAGTGGAGGGCATGGTGCCAGTGCAGAAACCTGGGTGTCACCAGTGCCGTGAAACATGTCCCAGAAGTAGCGACTCTACACTGTGACCGTAAAATGGCATGCCTGCTTGCTCGAGGTGCATGATCCAGGGGAAAGTACCATCACAACTGCAATCGGACTTTCATAAGAAATAATTTCAGTTTAAAGGGAATACGTATACAAGACTTTATTAATTAACAAAAAAACCTCTGAAGCACTTCCATACAATTTCCCCCTCTAGCAAAGTTACTGTCAAGTGTCAATAAGCATTTGTGTTGTAGCCATGTATAAAGACCCTCTTGTAATGGGTAGTGAACGAGGACAATAATGAACCATGTTTCCTTCTTCAGAAAAGTAGACATCTGTTCCAAGAAGACATTAGGAATTTTTGAAATACAATAAAATTAAATGTATTCCTGAGCTTTGAAATAAAGTATAACATAGTCTTGTGCAATTTATATTTTTTGCTATCTGCAGAATGCCGTTATCTGGGTTCTGTGGGTATTGTTTAATGTGGATCTTTTATTTTCTTTTAATGTAACTCTTAAAATTGTCTTTCAAAGACTTCTCAGTCTTTCCTAATTTAATGCTCTGGGCAGCCACAATGGATGTTACTGCGGCACTTCGTGCCACTGGGCGTGAAGGCGCTGCCGAGCTCCCTGAGAGCTCCCAGCTACGCCGGTTGACAATGGGCGCTGCACAGGCTGAGATACTGCGGGAGCCTTTCAGTAAGCCTGGAGGCGCCAGTCTGTTCCTGCAGAAGGATGTGTAAATTGGGAGGATGCCATTTCACTGCCTAGGTGTCTTTTTGTCGGAGCACTCAGCAAATGACTTATTGTGTAACGTTTTGCATTGCAGCATGGCTTTGCAGTCAGCACTGCACTGCTCGGCAGAAACAATGAAACAAATAAATAGAGAGGCTCTCGGAACCGAAACATGGGTTCATTTCTGTTGTGAAATCCTCAATTTCCTTAACAGTTGTGCCACACACAGTGAGGGAGGGTAAAGGCATCTGCTTCTGACAGCTATCACTATTTCTTTCTTCAGCCCAGTGTGTTATCTCTACAGCTGGAAAGAGGCTCAAAGTTTATGAAATGCCTGAATCTGAGTCAGGAAATATTTCTGCTTATTGCAAACTGATTTCCTCATCTGATGTATACTGGAGGTGTTGAGAGCAAGATGTTGCTGCACAGCTGCTAAGTTGTTGCTCTCCCTTCTGATAATGAACTCTTTGGAAGCCAAGAAGAAAACTCTGGGGCAAAACTGCCAGGCAGGCAAGCAGCCCACTCTATTAACTGGTATTTTCTTGTGTTCCTGCTGTCATGTTTAACCTGAAGGAAGAGAACATGCATCACAAACTCATGTGTCTGAAGAGGCACCTGCCAACACACAGGAGGGAAGAGGGACATGCAAGGCACTGGGTGTGCGACTGTTCCATCAGTCATGGGTGGAGTTCCCTCATGTGCCGTTTCACTGCTCCCCTTTCTTCCTCTTACTCTACTACATGGCAGCATGATAAGATCCTCCCCCCCAGTAACGCTAATTCTTATACCACAGCGACAGATTTGAACTGACCCTTTGCAAATCCTGGAAAATGGCATGTTAAATAGGCCCAGATGGGGACTGGGATGGTGGGAAGGATATGGGCTCAGCTGCAGCTAGTGTGTGTCTTGAGAAACACCTTTCAGGTCACAAGCCCTGTCCTTAGGGGGTCTGGTACTCTCATTGCTAGGGAAGATGCTCACAGTTTCACCCTCTGAGCTGTGGGGAACAATCCCTGGCAGTTTCTCCTGCTGTTTTCCCCAGGGAAAACCATGAGGCAGTTTTTGCACCTGTGTTCCTGAGCATTTAATCCCTTCTAGACCTCATCAGTGTTGGAGCTGGGACAGGTATTAGATGAGGAAGAAGAGTTAGCAGTTCAAGAGGAATGAAGTTTGCCTCTGCCTCGACACTGCCAGCATTTTGGGTTAGTGTTGGGCTTAGCAGAGTCATCCTCAGTTCTGTACCATGGAAGCAGATGTTACCACATACAGCATTTACAGTTTCCCCATCCCTGCTGTCCTCTGAGGCTTGTTCTTATTGTCTTGATCAGCTTTTGCTGCTTCCCATCATAGAGGCAGCTGTATTTCACCAGTGAATGAGCTGCATGGTTTTATTTTAGTTCATTTTGCACAACATTTATTTCTCGAGATTAAAAATGCACCAGAAATAAAGATTTGTAATCTTGTTGTGATTGTTTTCCTTCTTATAAATTGCAAACAGTAAATCACTTAGTCTCATTTAATAAATCATGTCATCTCTGCATCTACTTTGTTTATGCTGTTTCTTAGTTCACCTTGGCTCGCTTTTGATTCCAATCATATGAAAATGCTCAAAATCATACACTGGCTCGAAAATGGAACGTTTCTCAAAAATAAATCTTTATTGCTGAGGTCAACAAGAAATACTGCTGCATATGGGTGTTTGGTTGCACATATATTAGAACATTATGTTGAAACAGACATTTTGAACATAAGGGAGTTAAGAGTTGAATTCTAAAAAATACATTGTTTAATTATTATATTTTAAGCTAAATTATCTTTTTAAAAGCTGTGTCATGGAAATGCAAGGAATCTGGGTTTTTTCCTCGTCCTTTATTTCCCCCCATTCTTGGATATGGTCACACAAAATCTGACCCTCACTCAGTCCCCTTCGCTGATCTAGTGAGGTTAAAATATAACACACGTTACCACTGTGAGCAAGAAAGCTTTACCTCAGAACGGTCAAAAGACAGTTAGGATGCTCTCTAGAATATGGAAAACTCAGATGTACCAAATGCGAGATGGACTTTTGAGCCCAAACTTCCCAGCTGCCCTGCTTTAGGTTGTGGAGGATTGCCTGCTATTTTGTGAATGGAATGTGAACTGTGTGCATGTGTCTGTGCGTCTGTGTCAGGGCTTTTGTTTATGGGCTCGGTCACTGTTTCCATTTCAGAAGAAACAAGATAAATCCTTTTGACATTCCAGCTCTTTCTCTTCTTGGCTGTAACTCATGGTGAATACTTCAAATTTGGCAAAGAGTTTTGTCTGCCCTAAACCTACATTTCTCAACAAATAAATGATTTGCTGGTAGATGTTTGCCAACTCTAGTCAGGACTGCAAAGGTTTTTATCCATTTCAAACTTGAAGAAGAGCCTGTGTTGGTTTTTTTTTCCAGCTCTCTATAGTTCTACTAAAATATATGGCCTCTCTCAACAAATCTTTCCTATCAGCCCAGATCATCAGGGTTCTGCATCTGCACATAAGTAATATTATGCATGCCTTTACTTCTGTAATGTGACTTGAAAATGTTTATCACATGCTTCACTTCAGCATTTTAGAAAATGGGATTTTTTTTCAAGATCTAAGGAGTAAATAGATGATAGTTTATTACCAGAATCTGTTAGCCTCAGTAAACAAATGTCTCCTGAAAAATTATTCCTCTAGGATGTATATGCATTTTATGTTTTTCTGCACGCTTCAGAAAGTTAATGTGAGAGTTGCTCTTTGCATCATTAACAAGTCAGGGCAGGACCAGCCACTCACCACTGTCAAAATGTTCTACTTTGGGCAACAAATTCTTCAGGCAGGAACACAACAAGAGGCATAGATCTGTGTTACCAATTTCTCACAGGTTTTTTTTTCCCTCTTTCTGTCAGGAATTCTCATCTGAGTCTTTATCCCTTGACAAACCTCCATTCTCTATGAGGTGGAGTAAGCTTTCAGACAGGAAGCTTGTTAGTTATGCAAAGCTGAGGAATTTATGGAGAAGGATGATGTATTCTGTGTTAGCTGAGAAAAGCCAGAGGTTGACTTGCTTCTGCCAAACCCTGTCATGTAGTAGGCACTAGCATAGGAATGTGATGGAAGCAGTACAGCACCCAGAGACACATCATTCATGTATTTCAAAGGAATGTCCTGCGTTGTAATTTTTTTGTTTTAATTGTGACAGACTAATGTCTCGCTCGCTGAGTTTTCAAAAGCAGGACCACTACAAGCCTGTTTGTGAAAGAAAACAGAACTGGAAGACAAGAAAAAATGAGAAAGTAAAAAAGCTGAAGTGCTGACTCCTTGGGTATTTTGAGAAATACCCATGCACTCATTTTAATACGCTGTTTCTTTTCCTTTCTGGTGCAGCAAAACAGGCTTCTTCCAGAACAGCCGGTTTGCTGAGATCATATCCAGGAGTTTCTTCTGCTGTTGCCTGAGAAAACTGGTCTCAACAGTGGCAGAAACTATTAAAGGACCATCAAGTACAGATCCTTAATTAGGTTGTCTGAGGTTTGCGTTCTGGGGTTTTGGGATGTTTTTGTTGTTGTTGTTGTTTTAAGTGCATCTTAAAAGGATTCTAACTTCTACAGTAAGAGCCTTGAAAAATATGTTTCATCTGAAAGGCAAAATTCTGTAGAAATCCGAGCAGTGTTTTATTAGACTCTTTACAGCTATTTACCTGCAGCCAATAACAACATTGTGTATATTATTATGGATGTGACTATCAAGAGCTCTGAAAGAGCAGAATAGGACATTGAAACAGCATTGAATGTTCTGTGGGCTTTTGGTTGTTGTTTTTTTTTTTCTTCTGGGAATAGATAGAAATAAACTGTTTGAGCAGACACTTGGAGTACTTGATTTTGTAGATATAGATACTTATACATCAAGGACAACCAGAGTCAACCTTGTTCTCTTTTGAAGAAGGAAGAGGGGAAAAAAGAACAAGAGCTGTACCACAGCGCTGTGGCAGTCTCTGTCATCTTAGTGCTTTTGCTCAGTGATGTTTGTTGGCCACGTTACTGGATAGTGAGCAGCAAGGGAGGCAGAAACACCTCTGGTACAGAAAAGCCTAGCTGGCATAAAGTAATTTATTCACTAACTAATGGAAACTGGGGTGTGAGTTGTTCAGCCAGGTCAGATGGATGAAACATCTGTGAATTGTAGATAAGCAGCTTGCAAGTCCCTGAAGTCATAGGTGTCTCTCCATTCAGGTGTGAGATAGGGAATGAATGCCTTTTCTTTCTGGCTTCAAAGTACTTCTCAGAAAAAGTGTAAACAAACTGCTCAAAATTTAGATTAAGGCACAGGGATTCAGGTGATTTTTTGAATTACCTTTCAAGCCAAGTATAGATTTATCACTTACAATGAACTTTATTAGAACTTAAGGGGCTTGAGCTCCTTACTCAAAAGCATGTTGAACAGATTTGGAAATGTTGGTTGGTTTCCCCTCAGCAGCGCTAAGACAGCAAAACCCTCCTTAACTAATCAATCAAAGTGTAGCATGGCCATTGTTAGCTGTTTAGGCAGAGCACCTAGTTCAGTAGCGCCTCAGTCTTCAGTTCAGTTAATAATAACAGTGCTGCTGTGGAGAGGTTTGCAGGTTGTGAAAGGACCATCTGGGCTTTCTGAGGCACTGTCATCTGCTATAGCCAAGAAGGGAGTTTGCCAGACTAATCAGTACCAGTGAGGGATGCTCTTTCTCTGTAGCTATTTTTAGCAAAATAATCTGAGTACGGGATATTTGGTAAACAGCAGCAGCTGATGTTTATTTTATCAAAATAAAAGCTCCTGTATGATTTGTAAAAGTGTAAATAAAGCAAAAGGTTCCTCTGCATTGAAATTTTATTCATTATTTGCTTGAATGACTGCACAAACAGCACAGAACCCCTGACTGTGAATATGAAGCATACGATAAGAAAGACAGATGTTCTATTTGCTTTTGCTCATTGGCATCTATTTGCTGAGCTGGTTGCTCTTTAGCCTCCATTTGAGGTAGTTGCACGGGAAGTTAATGGTATCAGTATGGCTTTTAAATCAAATACAAAATTGCAAGATTTTTCTGGTTAATTTTCAGGTAGGCCCCTCAAATCACTTGCCAGTTAGACATTTTAACTACTTTAATGTAAGTAATGAAATACCTGGTCACAACGGCATTTTGTTATTTTGACGAGTAACCCATAAAATGCATTAGTGCAACCTTTGTATGGCAAGGAGTAGAAAGGGAAAGGCCACGGGAGAGCTCAGGAAAGACAGGCAGTGCACAGGTAATAAATTCTAGCCCAAGACATCTACATGCAATGCACAGGCCTTGCTGAAATGGGCCCAGCTGCTGTCTAGTCAAGGGTGGTTGCAAACGGCTGCAACGCATTTAGCTATAGCGGAAAAAAAATCCTAGAAGACACGTGCAGGCACAGCTCTAGTGGCGACGTGTTTGCTGTTTTAGCCTTCTCCGATCTGCAGAATCAGCTAGGTATTGCAGCAAACAGAATCCACTCCTCTCCTTAATTATATCCAGTACAAATTTAATTAATCTTAAGAAAAGAAATACATAAATACAACATTTATATGCACAGAAGACACTTTTAAGTAACAGTCCCAGCTTAAGAATTTGAATAGCTTTTTTTTTTTCGTTACCAGCGGTGAAAAGGACGCATACGCAGCATTTTTATGTCCCAAAAAAGAAGTTGCTGCAGAAGGATATTAGTTATGGCAGAGTTAGGGCACTGACACCCCCGGCTCCACAAGTGCTTCGTTACAATCTGCGTGGAATCGTGGGTTAAATTGCAACCAACCTCTGCAGTTCTGAACAGGAAGGTACCGGGGTGTCCTGGGTGGATTTGGGGA
>NW_010145049.1:0-2168 GCF_000699245.1 Pterocles gutturalis
GGGGGGTGTGAGGTGTTGGGGGCAGGAGCGGGAGTGGGGCGAGGGCTGGTTGTGGGGTTGTTCCCCTTTTTTAGGGAGCTGTGGGTGCTCGCTCTCCTGTGTTGCAGCAGCTGCTGGTGTCAGAGAAGTGCTGGCTGTGGAGGTGGGGGTGAAAGGGGCTGATGTGCAGCAGCTTGTCGGGTTTCTTACCGATACTGTGGTATATTAGGTTATGATTCGTGTTAAAATAAATGGAGAAGAGCTGCTCTTATTACCAAATATTGTATGGATGTAGAAATCTGTAACTAAACAGAATTGCCTGATGGTATGGAAAGAGAATAAAACAAGTCATCATTGCTGGGATGCACTCTTGGGATGGCTGCCGACTGCAACTGGGATTTTGAATACATTGTGCCACCCCATTATTGTTTTGTAAATATTAGTATAAGTTTATTATTGTCTTTTGTAATACTTGCGTGGGTTGGAAAATGTTGCGACAAATGGCAACGTTAACTTCCTTGTCAAAAGTACATGGTAAGGCATTAAGAGACACATATCCTACAAATTGGGAGAATAAATTTTATATTAAGTAAAAGAATTTACTAATTTTCTAAAAAAAAGGGGGACTGAGACAGGGAGTTTGAAGTTAAAGAGTGACTGATTAAGAATAGCTGTTCGGACAATATATGATTAACATTTGCTGTGCTTGTGAAGAAGACAGGATGAGAGGATCAAAACCATGATAATAAGGGAAGGAACTGCTAATCAAAACGAGATGAGAGAATGCAGCACCCGCAAGACAGCGAGATAAAGGAGACTCCTTGGACCCCTAAAAAACTGGCTGAAAACCAGCCTGGCCCTTTGGATAGACTGTGGCAAGATGAAAAAGTTCAACTCCGAGGCAGACTCGTTTTACTTCATCCCGTTGACCACCTTACGACCACCAGAGAGCACTGCGCAGGCACAGAAGGACTCTTTAGCTAATTATAAGAAACAGGGCTAGGAAATGAATATGAATAAATGTATTGCGAAACTTAATGAATACTCAACGTTTTGGGGAATAAACAGAGGGACAGGTTTTTTGGAAAGGCGTGCCTGTTGGTAGAGCAGATGCTCCCCTTGCGCCCAGCACTGCTTGCTTATTCTCCACCTACGAACGACATAAAAATTTTAGCTTTTTTTTTAAAGTTGCGAAAGTGCCTTCATTGATAACAATACTACAGAGGAATTTAAATTTTCTAGCCAGTTTGGTGATAACGCATGAAACCTACAAGCTGACCCCACAGGTGCCGTCAGAGGTGACAGGGATGGGACGGCAGTGTCACAACCTGAGGAGAACCTCACTGCAAGGCAGTGGTGGTTACGGTGCACAGGGGTCTCTCACGGTTGTGATCCATCTACCAAGGGCTAACCCCATGGGGACAGTGCCCTTTGCAGCAAGTGCCCTATGTCAGAGGTGGGATCTAGCCTGCTGGGGGAGAAACTGACAAAACTCAGGTACAGTGTGACCATGTCCCAGTGGTAATCCAGAGAGGTTGGTAAAGCACAGATCACCGCAGGCCTGTCTGGGGATCAAAAAGGTTAAGCATAAACCCTCGACCATTTTGGCACGTTTTGTATTGAACGTGATGCTCCAGCAGCATTTCTTGTGCTGGTTATTTCAGCCATCCCTTTAAAGCCTGTAAAACTGCCTAAAAAAAAAAAAACCAAAAAAACACCACATTTAAGTCTTGTGCATTTGCAGTTTTTCTATATTGCTAAAGAAAGGTGGTTCCTTGATGATGGTTTGAAGGGTTTGGCTCAGAAGATGAGTTTTTACGGCGTATTTTCCAACACAGAGTACAGCTTGTGTGTGGATTTATGTACCTGTGGCACACAGCCTGTTCCAGTCGACCCTTTCACTTAAAAATATGGCTTCAGCCTGTTTGATGAAGGCTGTTATACGCCTTTATTTGTAATTTAATTTGTGATATACGTGAAGCATACAGTTCCCTCAAAAACCAAAATTCCCCTCCACTGACTGTGGAGAATTTCCTTAAAAGTATGGGGCATGGGGGGAAAAGGCAACTTCTTTCAGCACATTCAGACCATTGAGATCCACCTTGGTGAAAGCGTTCGCTGCAGGCAGTGAGTTAAGATGATTTATATTGAATTAAAAGCATTTACAGCGAGGGAACCGGGCCCGCCCC
>NW_010145050.1:0-288 GCF_000699245.1 Pterocles gutturalis
CCAGGACATTTTTGGGGTGCAGATCCCTCCAGCAGGACCATCCCCATTTCCCAGTGCAGCTGAGCATCCCTGGGGGTGCTGCACCCCTGCACCCCAATCTCTCACCCCAGCGGGGCTGGTGAGAAGCCCCAGCCGCCCCTGCCCACCCACCTGCCCCAGCCAGGGTGTTTTTGGGGTGCAGATCCCTTTGGCAGGAGCATCCCCAGGCCCCCAACAAGCATTAGGGCATCCAGGGGGGATCACCCCAGGACGTTTTTGGGGTGCAGATCCCTCCAGCAGGAGCATCCC
>NW_010145051.1:0-1701 GCF_000699245.1 Pterocles gutturalis
AATTAAAAAAAAATATATATTAATGAAAAAAAATATTAACGTAACATTAACTCTCCGTGTGAGCTGACTTCCGTGCGAGCTGGGAGGGGGGGACGCGCTGCTTCAAAAAATCCCCCCGGAAGGAAAATAAAAGCAAATAAAAATGTTTTATCGCTGCTCTCGCTCTGTGCTAACGAGCTGAACGGAGTTTGGGGAGCAGCAAGGAAAAAACCGAGGGGTGGCTTTTAAATGAAAATCGTCTTCACTCCCCAGGGCTACGGGATTCGAGTGTTTTGGGGGGGGATTATTATTAATTAATTGGGATATTTTATTATTTTGTGCAGGTGTTTTATTATTTATTAGGGGTATTTGATTATTTATTGGGGTATTTGATTATTTGCTAGGGGTATTTTATTATCTATTAGGGTTATCTTATTAATTGAGGGGGTACTTTATTATTTATTATATTCGAGGGTATTATATTGGAGGAGTACTTTATTATTGGGGTATTATTATTTGGGGGTATTTTATTATTTGGGGACATTTTATTATTAATATCAGGGTACTTCATTATTTGGAGGTATTTTATTATTAATATGGGGAACTTTATCATTTGGGGGTATTTTATTAATAATGGGGTACTTCATTATTTTGTGTTATTTTATTAGGTTCTTTGTTATTAGGGGGGTATTTTATTTATTTGGTGTATTTTATTTTTTAGGTGTACTTAATTATTAATATGGGGATACTTTATTATTTGAGGGTATTTTATTAATAATATGGGGTATTTTATTAATAATATGGGGTATTTTATTAATTGGGGGAGGGTATTTTATTAATTATTTTATTATTTTGGGGAATATTTTCCATTTGGGAGCACCAGGGCTTGGGATGCTGGCAGCGTCCTCAACTTCTCCCACCCCAAGCCGGAAAGAAATTCTAACGATTCCTAATTAATTCCCAATATCTCACCTATCGTTGGGATAATATGGGATGGGGACTGAACCCTGAATTTTGGGGCAAAGATCACAGGAATGGAGAACGGGAGCAGAGGGGGAAGGTGCTGGGGGGGCTTTTAGGGTGCAAACCCCTATTTTAAAGGCTTTTTGGGGTGCAAACACCTGCTTAAAGTGTTGTATTTCCTGCAAAACACCTGTTAAATTTGCATTTTTTGGTGCAAATCCTTTTTTAAAATCCTTTTTTTGGTGCAAATCCCAGTTTTTAATAATTTTTTTTGGGTCCACACCCCCGTTTTAAGGACTTTTTGGGGTGCAAACCCTATTTAAAGTAGTTTTTTTTCAGCAAACCCCTGTTTTAAGGACTTTTCTTGGGTCCAAACCCCTGTTTTAAGGAATTTTTTGGGTCCAAACCCCTGTTTTAAATCATTTTTTTGGTCCACCCCCCTGCTTGAATCCTTTTTTGGGTGAAAAACCCCAATTTAAAGATTTTTTTTTTTTTTTTTTTTTTGCAAACCCCTTTGGAGGAGCCACTAGATGCGGGTGGGACAGAGACTAGATGCGGGTGGGGACGGAGCCTGGACGCTTGTGCCGGCCACGGGACTTATTTTGGGGAAAAAATTCAGAATTTTAGGAACAAGTAGGAAAACCACCTGCGCGGGGTTTCAGACGTGATTTTACACTTTTTCTTTCCTTCGCCAAGCAAAATACCCCCAAAATCCCCATCTATAATGTGTTTCTTTAAAATTCTTAATAATTAAAATAA
>NW_010145052.1:0-18095 GCF_000699245.1 Pterocles gutturalis
AGAAGAGGAGAGGAAAGAAGGGGAGGGGAGGGGGTCTATAACAGATTTTTTTGGGGGGGAAAAAATCTGAGGTTAAATTCTGTCAAATGAAGCATCTCCTCCCAAAGCAGTCTAAACCAAAATAAGTATTTTTTAAAAAAACCCCAAACCTGTGATGACAACTCATCAGGTGCTCTTGAGTTATCTAAGTCTTTTCAACAGATGTAAATATCATCTACAGCTTTACCCACTGGTTAATAGCATTTCTAAGCAGCAGTTTAGTGAGGTTTAACCACGTGGCCCTACGAGGCGGTTGATGTTAAGCCTGCCGTGGGAACTTCTGCAATAACCCAGCTATGAAGAAGCAGGTGGCAAGAGTTAGGGCAGACCTGTTCCTCTGATTCTCAAGTCATTTTCTGCACAAAAAAGGCAGGTACCTGTTCCTGCAGAGGAACCCAGACAGCAGCCTGTAAGGCACGTATGGTATTGCTAGCCAAGGAAGAACCCAGGCAGCTCAGGATGTTCATCTGAGACATCTTTGAGGGAGTTTGTCCTAATCCACCTTGGTGTCAGCCCACACCCGAGTTGCAAAATTTGGAGTGGAACCTGATGCACCACAGCAGCAGCCAGCATACAGCAGCAGTGCTCAGTGCCTGTCCCCAGGGCTGCATGGGGGGATGCACGTGCTCAGGAGGGGCTGCCTACTGCTCAGAACTCCTCTGCTCAGCCAAGAGGTGAGGCCATTTCAGGTCTGTGCACATGCATAAAACCGAGCCAAGAAGTGCAATTTAAAAATGGCAAAGTTCTCTTTAATTATTTTTTTTTTTGTATTGAAATGGTTTTAAAACCAAACTGTATGATTCCTAATAACTTTGATGTTATGATTTTAACAGACATTAGTGCTCCCTAGCCGGGCTAGAGAGGAATTGTCTGTCCCTCTCATTTAACCCCACCACTGTGGGAATAGCCAGGGAAAAGTACAAAGAGCAAGGGCTCTAGGTGAGCTGATGATAAAGATAGGGCCATGGAAAGGAAATAAAGGAATCCTTCTGTTGCACCTGTGCACAAATAGCATGAGATCTGCAAGGTCTTTTGAATGCATTAGCTGATGTTTTGCTTTATATTATACTTTTTACAAAAAACAGACTCATTTATTTGAAATATCTCTCTTCTGCCTATGATTTTTCCCTCCTACATTTGCACAGCAGACACACTATAAATTAGGACCGGTGTTTTTCTTTTCCTTTGGGTTTTTCTGTGGCCTTATGATTTGAACTTGGTTAGCTTATCTTGCTGAATTACTTGCTGAAAATTAACTCTGTAACTACCAAGTGCATATATCAAATGCTGCTGCACTGTATACCAAGGAATACAGTTGTATTAATCCCTGAACTTCTCTCCTTAACGATGCAACTCCACAGAAAAATAGGTACCTCCCTCTGCCCTTCCTCAAGAAGAAAAACTTAAATAAATCTGGAGCAAAATGCTGCTTTTTTTATTAGGAAAGAAAAAAACTCCTACAGGTTTTTCTGTGATTTTGAAATATAGGAACAGCGTTATAGACTCTTTTTCAATTTATTTCAAATATCTCAAATCCATTAAAAGCAAAATAACGTAAAAGTCCAGTACAGAAAAACTATTCAGCCACCTACCAACCAGCCACCATAGGTCAAATGCAACAGAAGGCAGCTCTGTCAAAACCCAGGTATTAAAACAGAGATGAATGTGTCCTGCTAAAGGAAAAGCTAATATCACAGTAGCATCACGGCTGTTTTAAATACAGTATCTCATATCCTTAACACACCAAATAAAGAAGAAAATAAAATTAAGGGTCACAATTAATGCTTTTGAACTTTTTTCTATGCACAGGGGCACTTGAGCTTCCTTCAGCTCGTACCATTGCAGCAACCAAATACAACAGGCGCACAAATGCTGCCCTCAAAAACAGCATGCTGCTACCTGGAGAACTGCCTTCTATAAGTTTTCCACATGTTTTTTATGAAATCCCATCCACCTTACAAGATGCCCAAGACTATAGTTTTCCAGCAAAGCTCAGCCTGGCCATCAGGTGGGAAAATAAGATAACACAGCTAGCTGCCATTAAGTGACTTTCCAAAGCTTAAGGGTTTTGAAAGAAACAAGAATGGGACAACTCTTGTTGTTTTTCCTGTGATGGATTTCTTGGGCCAGGCATCAGGGTGAAGGAGATGTCTTCACTGGTGTTGTTGCTGGTTAGCCAGACGAGTTCAGCAGCATTGTAAAGCTACAAACATCCCGTCTTTACTGGTGAAGCCTTTATTTATGAAGCATGTCAGAGCCAAGCCGTAGATATCGACGCCTTCCTCCACCTCATCACTTAGCCAGGGCTGAGGAACTTGAGAAAGAAAGCACCCAACAAACACAAAAATGGTGCAGAATGGAACAGAATACAGAAATTATTTCTCCTGTTGCTGCTGGTGAAAACCATGGAGGGTACCCTTGCACACCAGCCGTCACCGTGGCCAGCACTGAGCAAGGAAGGTCACCCTTTCATGAGTCTAGCTCAGCACTGTGGCCCTATATGGCCCGTTATTCTTAGAAGTATCATCCAAGGGTCTCCTTCATATAGAGGAGTCTTAAAACTGGAGCCCTGGGGTTGGACACCTGTTATAATGCCAAGCAATGACATTCGATCTCATGCTCCTTATATTAGAATGGGAAACACACTGATGGCAAATTGGACTTCCGGTGGATATCATTCAGGACACTTACAAAAGGGAGAGGGAGGAAGATATTGACAAGTCTGTCAGGCCACCACAAAGGTGCCAAATTAATGTGTGTTGAGGGAAGATATCTTGGCTTAAACACATGCTTGCATTTGAGCTGGGTATTTTGGTTCATAACATGCAGAAATGGCAGTAAGCAGCAGTGTTCTGTGTCTATGGGCAAGGGTCTTTCTCACTGGGAACCCCCATTGTGGTTTCCCTCTGTCTTATTCTCCGAATAATTAATAAACAACATCCCTATTCTTTTATGCCCTTTTCCATCGTATCCCACACACAACACTGTTTGCTACTCAATGATGAATAATCTTAGCATAATGTCTAGTCTAAGCCAATCAGCAAGTTTGGTGCTTGCTGCCCAAAATTAGGCTTGCCTCTTCCAGTTGAGGCACAGCTGAATATATTTTTGTTTTCTCTTGTCCCAGCTCTGCTTTGCAGGATGGTATTTATAATGAATAGCTGCTTCATATGACATTTTTAAAATGCATTGTGTCACCTACCCCTGACAACAGCGCTTTGGTTTTAAGACAAGATTGGAACCATTTATTATTCAAATACAAAACAACATTAGTGGGATTTATCACAAAATGGTCACGTGGAATCTGGAGATCTGGCAAGGATTAGAGTCTCTCCACTGGTGTTCATGGACAGTGGTTCAGGAGCCTTCAGAATCTCTCTGTATTTCTGTAAGTTCTTGCAGATAGCACCTCCTAAAAAAAATGTATAGAAGAAGTGTGTAGAAAAGTTAGTATTTTTTTAAGATATTTGTATATCTGATAATTTTCATAAGGTGGGTTGCCTTCTGAAAGAGCACTGTCACTTATTCAATGCACAGCACTGTCTCATGTGTATGGGTGTCATAAGCTTTTTGCCAAAGAGACCCTCTTACACCAAAAAAAAAATGAGAAAATGAAGCTATTTGCCAACAGGAGAGTGCAAAATCATGTCAGGGCTCGGTTTTGTCTTTTTCTGTTGTTTAAAACCTGGAGTAAAAAGGTGAAAACTGTCAGGGTAATCTCAACTATTGGTACAATTGCAGTTTAAAACAATAAAAATACACATGTGTACCTTATTTCATCATATAAATGGAAAATAACTTTTATTTCCCTTTATATCCCTCCTGTTATACAATATATAAAAGCAAGCCTGGAAATACATCGGCCGACTCTGGTATCTTCTGCCTGTGCTGTCTCAGGCATAACAATTCTTATTTGACCATTTCTGTTTTGTGGAGTACCCTAATTACAGGACAAAATGCTTACAATTGAGCTGAAATATGCAAATGATGCAAGAGTGAGTCTAATAGCAAAAATGCAATTTTTTAAAGAGAAAAATATGGAAATTGACATGATGTAGGAGATAAGCACTTTTCAGAGAATGACGCCAGTGCAGTAGAAGGTGGACAAATAATGCAGAGTACAGAATGAATGCATGTCTCTTCAAAAGAGTACAAGCTCTCTTTTGACATGCAAGCAGTTCAGGAAGGAGGAAAAAAGGCTAGAATTTAATTTAGCTGAGGCAAATGAAATTAAAGCTAAATTGGTTGTCACATCAAGATGATGTTAACTAGTAAATGTTTGCTATTTATTAAGCCAACAGGCAGAATTTAGACTATGATAAAAATATGACTCTCTTGTTGTGCATTTAAGACACAAACAATGCATTTAAAGGAGCATATATATGGATTATTCACTCTTTTAACACCTTTGAGAATTAAATTCAAAATCTCTTCTGCTTTTTTTTCCCAGTATTTTTCTGTAATTATAGCTCACATGTACTGTATGTAGTTCCAGGCTACCAAAAAACCAAAACAAAACCAAAAAACTACCAGGCTTTTCTAGCTCAGCAGTATCCCATTACATCATTGCTTCACATGCATTCATTCTCCACAATACTGTTGGCAGGTTAACTACCAAAATCACTTGCCTGAGAAGCAAGATTTAATTGTCTTGTGACTACCTCAGTGCAGTACAATGGAGATTACAAGTACTCATTGATTATACTATTGGGTGGAATAAGGGACTCTTATTCTAGTGTTTCTCATTCATTTTGTCATTGCATTCTCTTTGAAAGAGACCAAATGGGTCCCAGCAGGTGAAAGCAAAGAAATCTGAAAGGCCCCCTTTGATGAATGACAATGCCACAACTGTCCTCCCCCCCATTTTTTTGAGATTATAAAACCTTATTAAATCATGCCCCGTTAGATATTGATTGAGAGGGAGCTAAACTAAAACCAACAATAGCAGCGTGGATTCAGTGCTTTCATCAATGGGCACTGAACACAGCTTAGCTTTCCTGTCCTTTTACTGTGTGAGTTTTGTTGTTTTTCGGGTTTTTTAACCCATTACTTTTGTTTAAACCTTTATATAATAAAGTCACACAATTATAATAGCTTTGTCAATCACAGATAGCCAGTAGCTGTCCCTGTAGTACCAGCGATTCATCTTGCAGACTGTCACAAGAAATTTCAGAAACAACATTAAAGTTAAGACTCTTGGGTTTTTTCATTTTGATTTTTTTATTCTTACTGTTCTGAGCAATTATTGCAACTGCCACTGACTTCAGGATGCCCTTAATTATTACAAGGCTGGTTTTGAACAAACTGCGTGAATGGAACAAATGAAACCATTTGGTAAAGACTGCTTCTGGAAAGCAAAAACAAACAAACAAACAAAAAAAACCCACTGCTTTTTAAAATCATATTTTATTTTAGGCTACTTTTATTACTTGCCTGTCATATCACCCATTTATGAAACCCACTACAAAAATCCCCTCTTGACAGTCATTTTGGTGTAACTTGAATATTCCTGCATTTGGGGAGACCTCTTTCGTAGGACTGTGTGTTAATTGTCAGTGATTTCTTTATATTCAAAGCATAGCACACGTCAGACCATCCTAGGAAATGACGAAACATGAATAAGCATACATTTAATCCTACAGGTATATTTCTTCTGATAACAGAGAATCTTCAGACAGCCTCTGAATAATTTATTTGCTTTAAATATTTTGCTTGAGATTTCATTTCCCTTTTTTCCCTACGGGGGGTCTACAGATGTTCCTTGTCATAGGCAGAAGATGTCTGAATCAAGGTCATTGCTTAAAGGAATAAAAATAGAATAATAATAAAAACAATCTGGTTTTACACAATGTCACTGTTCTACGTAATAGATGATTCCTAAATTCAATAAACTGTGTAAAAATTTCACTTTTGAGTTGATTTTAGCTGAAGAATCAAATCATCATCCAGATCATAATGATCTAAATACTATTGTTGTTACTCATCACTGTTAAATAAATGTAGTTTTTCTGTTTGGTGTTAATAGTCTTCTTTGAGGGATTTGCAGTATTCCATATGAAAAGCCTCTTTCGGTAACCAAACGTATTTCTGGAATAGCTGAATTTCTTATAGAATTTCTGAACCTATCGTTCAGAACTAAAAACTGTTTTGATAGTTGTAAAATAAAATTAGAGGATTAAAAATAATGTGTTCATGGGAAATAAAACAGCTTTTATTGATGAAAATTTTGTATATTTCACTAGTGCTGTGAAAGCATCTAAAGAAAATCCTGGGGAAAAAAGATGAAAGATAAAACGGCACAGAATAATGGGAGAATTATGCTTTTGAAAAGGATATAAAGAAATTGATTAATTATATTATAATTATATGTTTATGTCCATATTCATTTTTGATTGATTTACACTATCCTTATCCTAATAGCTGCCTTGCTGCTGTTTGATATTTTCCATTTGTTTGTCTTTTCCATGTCATATCTTTCAGGATAATCTTGTGACTTCACACTGTAACTTGCATTAATCTAATACATTAATAAATACCTATTACAATCCTCCCCTATTAAGCTAACTGTACATTCCTGTGTCTAAATATTACAAAGGTTAATTGCTATTTAAAGTGAAACCAAAATAACAAGTTTTACAGCTCTCTGTCTTGTTTGTTGCAGACTGTTTTTACACAATTTGTTAATGGAAAATTTCATAATGGTAGAATCCTTTTAAAACACAGAGAGGAGATTTAAACCAGACTGTTTCAAGTCATATTGTGAAAGTTGCAGCTAAGTTTGACAGTATAATATATTTTACAGGTTTTATAAATACAACTTGCCGGTTACAGAGTTTTAAATTTTTCTGTTCTGATGAATAATTGGATGAATAATTAACTGGCTCAAATCTATGGCTAATTGTATTTTCACTTGATTTGACTTTTCAGGCGCAAATGTTATGTGCTAGTTTTGTTCTAATGATTACCTATTTCTAGGCAGATCTCTGCTGCCAGGAAGAATGTCTTACATTGTTCCTTTGGTTGCAAGGTAATCTGGTAATTCAACCATCAGCAACTGCTTTGCAAAGTCTGTCTTCTTTAAGGAGCTCTGTGAAAATATAATCTGATGGCTGAGGATGTTACAAGATTTCTCCTGTCTTATATTCGCTCTCTAGGTATAGAGCTGTAGTAATGTTTCAAACTCTGTTTCAGAAAACAATACATAGGCATAGGAATGTGATTGCAAATTACTCAATGGCAAACTACATTGAAGTATTTTATTTTAATCTATCTTCCACCAGTTGTTGGCAACGATTACAATTTTTAGCATAGGTGGTACTTTTAGACATCTGTTAATTTTTTATCTTGTGTTGCATTCTAACAGTGTCCTTCAAAAACAATGATTTTAAAATAGTCTAGCTTTTAAAATAGTCTAGCTCTAAGGAAGAGGCTGCACTTGAAAGTTTCCAAGCTGAATCATTTGGGGTTTTTTTAACATTACATTTTAAATAATTTGACATACCTTTAAGGTAGCAATAATGTAAATGAAGCAGTATTTTGATGTTCAAGCATGTACTTTAAAATTTCAATAGTGTTTAAGTTTTAGTGCTCTCAGGTCACCTGGGACTAGAGTGGGCTGGAATCTGTTGTCTAATTACACAAACCTGTGAATTGTCATGCCCCACATTACTATAACTTCAATTTTTTATTTAATAGCAGAATTTATCAGCTACTCATAGCACTGCTTCAATCAACATGAAATGAGAAAAAAAAATGCTCATGAGTTCAGCTATTTAAGTTGTTTAAATATGTATTTGAAGTTGCTGTAAAATGCAGGCTAAAAATATATTCATTAAATTGTTTTAATGGCATTAACAAAATTCATAAAAAAATTTTAAAGCTGGCTCCCATTGCTTTATTATAGATTTTCTAGCTCATAAGAATTGCTTTACATGATCATTCCCATTTTTAGGTATATCTACACAAGGACATACATACAGACCTGCATACGTGCACACATACATATGCATTGTTTACTGATCAAAGTTTACCTGAACAGCTTTCATCAGAGGTGATCTGGTGTAGGGACAAATTAGGGGAATTCTCACCATGCATTTTTATGTGTTGAGGGTTTTTTTTAAGCTCTCTGTGTATCCCACAGAGGAAAACAGGTCTCTCCAGAGAGCAATTCAGAGCAGGGACTTCGTGGTGTGCTCTCAGAGAGGAATAAACCTCTCATGGTGCTGGTTACCCAGATGCTGGTGGTTGAGCTCGTCTCCTTCCTTTTCCTTTCCCTTGACATTTTCCAGGGAGAAGGACACTCACCCTCCTAAAAGACCTCTGTCTCTCTGCCAGCCCCCCACCCATGTTCTGGATGCCAGCCCCTCCACAGAGGAGACAGCCACCCACCCAGCACACACCAGCAGTTGTTGTCCCAGGAGCCAGAAGGTGTTTTTCTTTGAAATCAGGTTAAATGTTCAATCTAGCAAACATTATGGATTCATACCTTACACTCCTATAGCTTTGGGTGAATTACCAGGTTTATCACATGTTTTTCCAGGCACCATAGTCCTTTCAGGACATGCTACTGCCAGTGCTTGCATTCCTTCACAACACAGTGGAACAGTACAACCCAAAGTAAAAAAAAATTCTCAGCTTATCTCATACAGGTTCGGAAGACAGGCTTCTTTATTGTTCTCTAGATAACTGAATGCTAAACTTAAGCTAAAGTAAAAGCTGTGAAATGTTAAGTTATCAACACCAGCTTTAACTTGGATAAATTAAAAGAACAAAGCCTATATAATGAATATATGCCTTTTCAGGTATAACAACTCTTTTGTTTAGACTTTCAATCAGTGCATCCTGAAGAGCTCATATTCAGTTGCAGCAGGATGAGTAACTTCAATTTCCACCTCCTGTGTTTAAATTCTGAACTATACCATTCTATTAGCATAATTTGTGCATTTAATTTTCTCTATTAAAGAAATGATATGAAGTTGATTACCCTTCTATAAACACACACACAAAAGTGCCTGTTCAATTTTCATCTCTAGCATTGCATTTCTGATTTTTTTATTCCCCCTGTAAATTTCTTCGAGTCCCCTTTCCATGAATACTGGTGACGATGAAGCATTTATCAGCTACTCTTGTTTGCTGAATAGATGGTTGTTCCGGCCAAGGAACTCAATTTCCATACATTGCAATTACTTAAGATTGTTACAAATGTATGACAATGTAAGGAAAGTGTAGGCTGGTTCGATATCTTGGGAGGAGTCATTTAATATTATTAAGTTACAGTATCTTCACTTTGTACAAATTCCATCAGACTATTGCTGACTGAGTATTTAAATGCAAGAGTATGAAAAAAACCCCTCCAAACCTGTTCTATATTGCTTCTAAGTGCTATACATGTATGTGTTTACCTTGCTTGTATGTATGATTGTCTACTTCTGTGCTTCTGCACTTATACCATAATCATCGTACCTAGCAGTTACAGTAAATTCTTCATTGTCTGCATTGTCAAGATAGTAACCCATGAAAAATTAGTCAAGGAATAGTTTTGAAATGGGTTCTATCCCCTTACTGAATGCCTGCAAGATTACAGGTGTGATACTCTGTCAGACAGAGTTAATATACTAAATACACACAACAACTCAGAGGCACAATAGTGATTTTAACATTTGAGTTTACAGACATAATACTTGGAGGGTGGGGTGGGTTTTGGTTTGAAATCTCACTAAACTGATGAAGATTTGCAGGGTATGGTGTTCCCAGGTGGTAGCATCTGTTATTCCTCTTCTGTTATCCATAACAGTCAGGGACTTCAACCCTCTTGCACATCTTTAGTGCCAGCTCAGCTCTATGAAGCCAAAGTTGATATCTTAAAGAAGAAATAGCAAGAGTTAAGAACTACCTCTTGGCTAGACTTGTTAAACTAGGACAAGACTGGACAGAAAAGCAGAAATAGCATAATACCTTCAGGAAGCTGAATTGAGTTGTCATGTGCTGTTGGAGTGAACTGTAAAAGCTGAGGATGCTTCATTTGGTGGAGTGAGTGGTTCATTTGATCGCCAGTTTTGAAGTAAACTTTTTTGCATAAGTAAAAGACATTAAAGAAAGGTCTGCCTGAAGTTTCAGATATCAGTATATGTGTTTAAAAAAATAGCCCACTGATGTGAAACATACACAGCTTCCTTCTGTCAAGAGAAAAACCAAAAATAGTCCTTCAGCCACTCTTAGCCCTCATTGCACAAACCCTGTTTCTCAGGAAACCCAGTCCTGACCACTTGGAAATAAAATTTTCTTTTTCAGTAAGAGAGACACCAGCCTTTTCTATGGCACACCAGCAGTGGAAGGTGGGCTGGTACATTGTTGTTACTCACTATTTCCAGGCACTGACTGATGGTGACACCAGTTTAGAAGGTAGAACAAGGCCTCCTTCTTGAAGTAAACATTATTGAGGTCTGATCCAGTAAACTGGAGAGGCAAATGTGCTAAAAAACTGTTTTGAAAGGAGTCCCACTGCTGATATGGTACCTGGGAACTCACTGTACCTTTCTAGTTCTCAATAAGCCACGTGCACACTCAGTTGTAAGGTGGTTGCTTTTTTGATTGTTCTTCTTTCGATATCATGTTTAAGTGGTAGAAGAAAAAAATATTTTCTTTTTTTTCTCTTCCTTAGCTTGCCTGTCTCTAAGTACTTTTGCAGAATATGCTTCACAGGGTACTGTTTATGTTTTGAGGACTGTTCCCACCTTCTTCCCTGTGACAAGAAGGGTCTGCTGTCTATCACTAAAATATCACCTCAAAATTAAAACTATTACAATACCTTGGGAATTTAAAATGGTTGGGTTTAAAATTGTAGATGGGGGCCAGGAGGAAAAGCCTGACATTTAATTGTGAGTGAAAAGGGAACAACAGGAAGTACACGTGACTACAAAACTGTTCTTACTCAGTTATGATAAAAGAATTTGCTGAGCTTTATGTAATGAAGGTCATTTAGGAGACAAAAAAAAAGCTTACCAGAGTTATGTTGGTTCCTCCCAAGGTTAATTAATACCTGGTTAATTTCTGTGATAACAGGGAAGGTCACTTACAAGAAGCTTATTTTTTGACAGAGAGCAAACAACATAACCACCAGTTTCTCATCCTGTTCAGCTTGTAGGTGCCTAACTTATAAGTGCTAACAACAAAATGATGGACATTATAATTTCTGTTTGAGGGAAGAAAAAAAAGAGCAACTCCTGCTGTGGGGTTTTTTTTTCCACATCTTGCTGTGTGATAAATGTTTGTAACAGTGATATATAAAGCCCACTCCTTATCCCTTATCCAAACTCTTTGAAATAAAGTTTGTGCGAGATCTTATGTTTGATTCTCAGCAAAAGAGCAGAAATTGCAAGCATATAATATTTCAAGGCAGTATTACAGCGTGGATGCTATTCAAGGCTGTTGCTCTGTGTGCTATGATTTTCTGTTTACTGTGGGTACTAAGACACACACTGCCTAAATTACAAGTGCAAATGACACAGGCTGCATCCCCTGCAAACCCAAAGCCTTATCTGCCACTGCATTATGCATTAAGTATGGCGTATGTCATGCAAATGTGTATTAACTTAATTTAGATATTTCAAAATACAGTGGAGCCTTGATGATATTTACTTAGGTAATCAGATGATCTGTTTGTGGGTTTTTGCATGTATTTATTCTTTGCTAAATCCAAGCCCCTATTTCTCTGAGGCTGTGAAAAGTGGTTGTAAAGGTACTTAATTTCTCAGCTAATTATTGTGGTATTTTTCTTCTGTCCATTTATATGCTTCCACACCTATATTTTTCTATGGCTCCTGCCAATCTTGCCTTTATAATTTTCTTAGCACCAGTGAAAAACTTGGCTCCAGCTGGTGGCAGCTTCACCACAGCAATGCATTACTATCGCAAACAATTGTCTCAGAGTGGTAATTCATCTGTGTGATTTCATACCCGACCCCTTCTGACTTCTTACAGAAAATCTTTCCCAGCCAGGGCAATATTAAGAAATCCTTGATGAGACACTTCATATTGTCTGAGGTTACACTTCAGAATAAGAAAGAAAAGTGGGGGGGGGGGGGGGAATGAAAACGGTGTAATGTGCAGTTTATCTACCTTGTATATGCGATACATGATGCAAAGAAAGGAGAGAAATAAGAGGGAAATGGGAGCAGCTGTAAAATGACACATTTTAACTTGTTTTAATTTGCACAAGGCTGCTCTGAACTGCTAAGTGAATGAAGAGCTCGTCTAGCATGGTGTGCTGCAGGGTGGAAGGCACAGATGTAATCTGTTTCCTAATGATCAAGAGAAGCCTAACAAGGTCTGCAAGTACCACAAAAGAATTCAGGTTAGTCAAGACAAGAAAGCTTGTAAAAATCTGCAGAAGCAGCTAAGAAAGTTTGTGTCCTTATCATCAAGTCAAAGCCAGGTGGAATTTGTATCAGGATGTGCAAATGAAGATACCCTGGAAACAACTCAAGGGTGGGTCAAATTAATTGTGACACACCCAGGTTCTGGTAGAAATGCAGGCATTCACATTTGCAAAAAAAGCCAAGAAAAATATTGCAAAGGTTATCTGTACTGAGAATATGGTACCAACTGTCAAAAACATACATCCCTCGCTCAGAATAGTCAGTTCAGATGTATTGTTACCCTTTTACAAGGGAAGAGTAAGAAGAAAAACAGTGAAGGTAATTGAAATAATTAAATATGTAGAATGCGTTGTGTTTGAAGAGCTACTAAAAAGGCAAGAATACTCTTTTTAAAAGGGAGTCCAAGAAGAGTTTGCATGATAGATGCACACAAAACAAGCGGCATGCAGAAGGTGAATCATACTCAGGACATGTGACAAGGATGTTAGTTGAAAATACAATGATAATGAGCAAAGGCTTGTTTTGTAGAATGTGTAGCCTACCTGTGGAAATCATTGCCATCACATATCACGCAGGTTTACAGTTTAATGCAGTTTAACCAGTTTTGGATGCTGGTATAAATATCGAGGATGTCTGCAATTGTATTAGATGGGGCGTGTATTAATTAAAGGACTAACACCCGACTGCTTCTGCTGTATGAGACAGTTTTGGTCTCACAGCAATAGGGATAAAGGCAGGAAGGGGAATTCCCTGCACAGACATAACCCTGCTCTTCCCTGTGAAGAAAGTGGCCTGGGTTAGTGCTGCTTAGGATGCTGACAGAGAAACATCTGAGGTGATCTACCAAGGCACGATAGATTTCCCTGTTTTCATATTTAGAATCACGTTAATGGTGAGAAAGTTGTTATTTCCAATTAAGCCTAACACTGGTTTTAAAATGCAGCAGCTAATTCTTCTCAGCTCCCTTTTTCAAGTGTGTTCTGGCGGCTTTGAACAATGGTACTGAAATAACATTTCAAATACGCCACTGTGCCTAATGAGTTGCAGAACTCTTGATTAATGGCACTTGTTCAACACTGACAGTAGTATGAAGTGTAAAAACCAGTGTTTCTGCCTGATATGTTCTCTCTTATGAGACAAACCAGGCATCATCAGCACAGATTATTTTTTCTTTTTTTTTTTTCAATTGCCTCATTTTTTCTCTTTGTCTTCTGTTGTATTTTTTGTTTTGCAAGTATGGTCTTTTATCCTGCACTGGAGCTTCAGTAGGTCTGCAGCAGGTTTTTGCTGAAGTGTCATTACTTAACATTGACTCTGCAGGCAGAAAACCTCCACTCTGTATCCTAATGGACAGCACAGTGGTGGGGATGCAAAAAGAAGGGACAGAAAAGGACCTGAAGGCATGTGCTGGCCAGATCCATCAGCAAATAAACCAAGTGGCTGGAGTATCAATCATGATGCCACTGGTGAATTGCAGTTGACCAGAGGCATACTTCACCGCGTGGCATCAGAGTTTATGTATTTTACTAACCTTATTTCACTGGGTTGAGGCTGTACAGTTTTACAGGTCCCCCAGTCTCCAGCAGTTTGAATAAATAATATCACCACCTGACAAGGGTTGCGGGGCCATTCTTGTATATGTAGTTGTTGCCTGTATTTCTTCCACCACTTCTGGATCAAGAGGTCTCTCTTCCTCTGGGATGAACAGGGAGACATGCCATAGGAGACAACAGCAATTTTCATCTATTTTTAGACTCTTGTCAGTGATACAGATTTAACAAACAGCAGTTTCATCTGTAGAATTTATTTCCCATTCATTATGTTGTTGTCTTGGCTAATGAACACAGCTGATCTCTGCAGGGAAACACTGATGATGCATCCAGGTCCTGCCTTGTCATCCTTAGGAGTCCCCTATTCTTGCATAAAACCCAGACAAACCTGCTTCTGGGCCCAAGTACAAAGTGCTACAGAGGACCAGAGATGAATTTAAAAAGCTGTTAGAAATATAGCAGTTATTGGAATCATAAATAATCTGTTTCTGTGAGTTTTGGGGAACGAGCTCCACAGAGTATCAGGAAAGGATCCTTCACCTTAATATACAGTGCTGCAAGAGAAGCATACTACTGCAGAAAGTAGGAACAGAATGAAGGCCACTGAAAAAATAATTCTTTTTTCTTTGGCAGTGCCTCTGGGCTTTAAAGTAGTTTTCAGTAGTCTAAAGATCTTTCCACTGCTGAAGCAACACTACTTAATCCATAATGTCTGACAAAGTAATGTTCTTACCAATGTTCTTACCTGCTCTTTCTTCAGATGAAACGCTCAGATCTTGATTTCCAATAATAACCTCTCAGCCATAAAGCTGAGGCATAAGCTTCTGCCTGGTCTTTGTTTGAAGGCAGATATGACCCACATCTAGACTGAGAGCCCTGAGTCTTTGTCCCTTCTCTCTGCCCCTATTCTGTGTGGCTCTTAGTAATGCCTACCTCAGTTTCCTCATCCAAAATGGAACTATATCATCAAACCTCGTCAGAGAGAGGAAGCAAGGGCTCGTAGAGCACAAAAAGGATTGTGAAATCAGTGGGCTTTGCAGTGCATAAAAAGTCAAGGTATTGTGTGCACTACAACATCGTTAATACACAGGCAAAACACCAATAAGTTTTATATCCAAAGGAGAAAGTAATAGACACATTCTCCTTTTGCTTTCCACAAAGGAAATATCCCTTTTTAACACGTACAGCACAGAGAGAGGCTGAGAGCATGGCTTAATAAGAGAAGCTGTTTTGCTAGAGATTATCCACTGTATCATCCTGACTGACAATCATCTTTTTGAGCCAATGCAGGGAAAGATGGAGAATCATAACCAAGCTATGAAGAGGAAGAGCAGGGCAAATGAAGGAAATTAAAATGGTGTTGCATGAGGAAACAGTACAATGCACAAAGACCGAGTGCAATATATTTTTGTTTATTTTTTTTATTAAAGGTGACAACTTATCAATTTATTTGGAGAAGCAGTAGTTTCTGGGTAGCTACCATAGTCATCCATAGGCAGAAATAATCGTTTTAGTTTTACCTAGAAGTAACAAAACGTGAATCAGTGGTAGAGAGCTGCAATGCAGGTATTTAGTCATGGGGATGAACCTGAATAAAAAAGTTGCAAAGTCTCACAACTGTCTAACAATGTCCCTCTATTTTCCTGTAAAACAAGAGTCTGATTGGGAATCATCTCTGAAGCACTTTTCTTTTGCTTTGAGAGACAAGAGTGCCTCCTGGACATGCCATAGCCAAATGTAGCTATTATGAGACACTGTTTTTTTGATTGCTTCACAAAAAAAAAAAAAAAAAAAAAAGTATTTGTATTGTTTATTGCTGCATTTGTTATTTTAAGATATAGGTACAATGTGTTTTGACTTCCCAACAGTAGCTCATGTTGGGGCATTAATCTGATTTTAACAACTCTGTGAATAAGAAGCAGTTTTTAGCATTCGTAACTGCCTCAGCTGAAATTGCTGGAGGCTGAATTTCATCTTTGCGAAGCCCCTTCCATGCGATGCCTTTGGTGAAATTGCAGGCTGTTGGGACATACACAGTTTTTATCAATATGCCTTCAGGAGCACCCACGTTGTGTTGTGCCCTAAAGCAATAAGAGTTTTCAGTCGATGTATGCCTTTATCACGGAAGTGAAAGATCAGAACAGGGAAAATTTTTAACATCACCCACAGCTATTAATTTAGGGCATGTCGAGTATGTTTGAGCTTTCCCAGTGTTCATCTTCAGACACTTAGAGCAGTGCTTTTCTTTTCACTGTATTGGATTTTCCATGTGAGTACTCCTCAGATACTGCCAAGATAAAAGAGATGTCATGTGTTGTTGACTGATATGTAGGTATGGACAAGAACGGAATGAAAACAGACCCAAGAGCTGCTTATTGGAGACATAAGACAGACTGGACACTAGAAACCCATTTCAGCATCCCCTTCTGGGAGGAGCAGCCTGCCAAAACCTGGCTCTTAGGAGAAGCTCAGGGGACTGAGTGCTTTAATAAGTGACATTACCAAACCCTGAGGTTCCTGATTCAACCAGGGCCCTGGTTAAAGCAGGATTGAGAGAATATGCACAAACAGAGACATTTTCTTGACCTTCAAAGAGCGAGGCAGATGATTCTCCTTCTGCCCTTGAGCTGTCTTTCTGCCTCCTCTCTTCTCACCCATTCTCACCAGGGGCACCTTTAGGAGGTCACAGTTCCTTTCTCCACTTTCCGTACAGACACACAATTATCTGCTTCTGCATCTGTCGTTTTTCAGCCGCCAACAGATTCAAAGCGGAAGGAAGCCCTGGTATTGGGACAGAAGGAGGATGTTAAACATCAGCCTTATGTCAGGAATCATTACCCAGGGAAAAAAAGAAATCGACAACAAACAGAAACTGGCCAGTGCACTTTCTGCCCAGGAAAAACCTTCAGTTTGGGTTGCTCTCTTTCAAAACTGGTGTTCTTTTGAGATGCTAAGTGGAAATTTGTGGCTCCTGTACAGGCAAACTCAAAGCCCGTTCACGGAGGGCAGTGGCTGCTACCTCCAGCAGGTATTACAGTTGCCTGACAACACTTACTGCAGAATGGCAAATTTAATTTTTTTGTGCTGGGTGAACAAAAAAAGCAAAATTAAATGTATGTGAGTGTCTGCTTTTTTTTAAACTGTGAGTGAAAACAATTTTTCAGCAGTGAAGCTGCTTTGTACTGAGTAAAAACAAAAGTTACACATTAGCTGGCTAAAGACAGCTGAAGTTCAGAGCTGGCACTTCTTTGCAGGTTGCTCTTTAGGAGTGTTTGATAAGAGAAAACTTCTGTCAAGAGAGAGCCTGTATTGCTTTTTGGAAGAAAAATAGAACGAGAACAGACTTTCTAACTGAGAAGCCAAGCTGGCTACATGTTGAATATTTTAAAACTACTCGCTCTACTTTCTGCCTTTATCAAAATACACTTTTTTTTTTTTTTCCTGAACAAAACAAATTAATATATTCTACCAGGACAGCCATTTCTTTTTTTTTTCAAGGGAAGGTTTTAACATTGGAGATGCAACTTCACTATTTTGCACGGAGAGCCTTTAAATTTCAGTGAGAAGCTGTGAAAGGTGAAGAAAGGAAAAGGGGAAGCAATCTTTACTAATAATAACTGGGATGAATTAGCAAATGCAACCACATTCTGCAGCAAACCCTCGTCTCCTCACATGGCCCTCTAGCAGAAGGAGCTGCGAGAAGCCACTCTGCCACAGGAGCATGCACCAGGTCTGACAGCAGTAATTCCATGAAAACTACGTGGCTGTAGCTACAGGCAGAACTGTGTATCCCCTCAGGGTCTACCATGGCTGTGACGGGCTTTACTTGGATAATGTCATGGTGTGAGCAGCAACCCAGACTTGGTGCATAAAATTGGAGGCGGCGGGAGATGGGCAGGATGTGGTTTCAGCCCCAGGCTCTGCATCACCTTCCCACAGATGAAAGCAGGGAAGGCAGTAACAGGCACCATCTCTAAAACCAGCACAGCTTCCCACCCAGCACTGCCTCTGCCACCCTTGGGAAGGCAGAGCAATAAAACAGTGGCTCTATTTCCACTGGGATGTGGGGCTGACACTGTGCAATGCTTCCCCTGCCCTCCTGCTCCTGTCCTGGGTCCAGCTGGGATAG
>NW_010145053.1:0-2864 GCF_000699245.1 Pterocles gutturalis
CACAGAAGCTGCCTGTGGTGATTGGCAGCAAGCCCCAGGAGGGAGCAGAGCCCGAGGTCTGCATGCCCAGGCAGTATTTGGGTGGGGGGTAGCAAACAAGCACAGGATGGAGCGAGGGGTTCATGGAGGGGAAGAGCAGGAGCACAGCAAGAGAGAGCCTCTTATCTGCTTCCTCACGGCCCTGGCTGCTTCCTCCCATCGCTGCATCGCCACCGTTCCCTGCCTGCCAGCTCTCAACAGTCCCTGCAGACCCCGCTTGGCCGGGGTTGTTCCTCCTTTCTACCTGGTTTGAGAGAAACCTGCTCTCAGGCAAATCCTTGCTCATTTTCTCCCCTTTCCCCATCAAACTCAGAAATAATTATTTCTTTTTTTGACTGGCAAAGTGGGGCATGCAAAGTGGGTGCAGAGCATTTGCTGTCGCCTGGGGAATGCCACAGTTGCCCACTAATGAGTAGCCAACAACTGCCACAGTGTCACCCCAGTGCGTGTCCCTCCTAGGGGCTCTCCAGGATGGAAAGGGTTAATGCGGAGCAGACTGATCAGGAGCAGAAATGGAGCATCAGCCTTAAAAACTGCACAGGCTAACAACAACAACGACAAAAAAATAGCTGCTTCTAAGTCGGTAGCATGGGACTTGCTGCAAGCTGTTTCCATTTCTTATAAATGCCTCTCTTACAAAAAGGAAGCTTGGTCGGAGCACATGCAGGAGAATGAATAATGTCAGAAATGTTGAAACTCTGCCCAGATGGCATGAGGTAATACTAGCCAGCGCTCTGATCCGCGGGCTACAATAAATATATCCTGGGATGGGCCGTTTACAGTTTCCTGGAATTGGAAAGACCTATCTCAGGACCCAAAATCAATCCAGTTCTCCCCACTGATGGCACGGTGAATTTTTAAACTAAACTGAGGTGACATTCTGGGCTTGGCTTAGTGGGAAGAAAGGAAATTCCAAGAATTTGACTTGTGTCCTTGGACTTTAATTGCTTTTCTCTCAACCTTGCAGGAGGACACAGACCTCCCGTGACCTCATTGCCAAGGAAAGTCCTGCGAGCGCAGGCACCTGGCAGCCGGGACAAGTTTGCCTAACGAGGGTGCAGACCTGCAGCAGCCAAAGGTCAGAGAGCCCCGGGGCTCTCCTGCTGCACGTGGGAGCTGGGGAGCCTGGGGTTGCAGCCTTCCTCCCCGAGCTGCTCTGCCTGGCTGGGGGCCAGCGGGGTGGCAGTGGGGCAGCAGTGGGGCCGTGCTGATGTGGGGTGCACTGGGTCCCCCAGATGGGGACTCCACTCATTTCACACTGCTGAAGTCCCCCCGATGCACCTGGGCTGACAGCAGCAGAAAAAAAAAAAAGGTGAGTTGTGTATTAAAGGTTTTTTTTTACTTCGTATGACTTCAGAGCATCCCCCTGAAGGCCACAGGTCTGAATGAGCCCACTTGCCTCCCTAGCCATCCGCAGAGCAGGAGCTAAGCCAAAGTTTGCAGGATGAGCAGCACACTGGGGGCACGGCTGATGGTGCCATGTGTCTGGCTCTGAGCTGGGGGGAGGGTCTTCTCCTTCTGGCCTGAGCAGAAAAGGTGCAAAACATCACAGCTGGCATCTGGGAAGGGGCCATGGCTGCCCCTGGCAGCATGGTGCTGTGCTGCTGGTCCATTGCAGGGTCCAGCTCATGGTTCTTGGGGTTCATTGGGGCCACCGCACGCTCCTGCCTGCACCCTGCCTGCCAGCCCAGCCTGGGTACCCATGGGCAGGGTGACCCTGGGAACACGTCTGGGTCTGGGGGCTGCAGGGCAGTGACCTGTGAGTGCTTCCCTTGGGCAGAGCACCAGTAACCCCTGCTCTGTTCGAAATGCTCTGTCCCGTGCTCGTGCAAAGGGGCTGCCAAAAAGGAAGCTCAACAGATGCTGGAAAGCGCCGTTGGGCTTGTCACATAAGTGCCAGTGGAGCTAGGGGATGGGGAGCACAGGCAGGACGTGGCGGGAGGGTGGCTAGCACCCAGCCCACTGCTGGAGCCGGGGGGGTTCTGCAGGTGGGCGGCAGAATGGGGACCCCCCTGCACTGTAGGGTCTGCACCTGGGTGCTGGGAAGGGACAGGGTGGTGTCGAGGAGCTCATGGGATGAACATGGCAAATAGCGAAAATCATGGGCTGCGAGCGACAGATGTTAAAACACCTCGGTCTTATTCCCTGGGTTTTTATTACTATTGCTAGTTTTTTATTACTGTTTAGTGGTTATTAACCTTGCAGGCTGCGAACAGCTCTGGCCAAACACAGACCGCGGGCGAGAGCAGCAACCGTGTCGCCTTCTTCAATAATAATGCAACTTCCATAAGCCAGAGTCAAATCTGGTGCTTTAACAATCTTCCAACTCGTGCCCACACCGAGGCAGGGATGCTCCTGCTGCGCTTGGGTCGGACCGGTCGCAGCTGTCACTTTTGGGCATTGCTTTTACACCCTGCAAAAGGGGCTGCTGTAAGTGCTGGTCTCCCCTTCCCCCCCAAAAAAAGGGAAAAGCAAAGTGCTGAGTCCAGCTGGACACTAGAGCGCTCATCATCTTTTGGGTGACTGCCTCCTGTCTGCGGGACCCCTCGCATCCTTCTCCCCACTGGGGAATGGGGGGACCCCCCTGAGCAGCACCCCCCAGCTGTGAGGGACCTCTGGGGAGGGGACACCTTGCAGGGGACAACTGTCCCACGCAGATACCCCGTTCAAACACGTCACCTTCCCCTGGCAGACGGGTGTGATTTCTTCTGAAAGAAGCACAGATTTATTTTTTTTTAGATTAGTATTTTTAACATCCTCTGATGCCCCGAGGGAGCTCTCCCTGTCCCTGGGCTACCCCTGGTGTATGGCCGCCCTCCCCACAT
>NW_010145054.1:0-5648 GCF_000699245.1 Pterocles gutturalis
GGAGATGGGAAATGGGGGGCGCATGGGTAGCGTGAGGGAAGGGTTGGATCAAAACAGGCCTCTGGCCCCTTGGAGAGCGGCTGGCTGCAGCGGCCTTGCAGGTATGAGAGGGTTTGTCCCCTTGTTTTTGCCTGGTACTTGCTCTCCTTGACCTTCTTGGTATCCCAGCTCATGACCCATCTTCTCTAACTCCAGCTTGGTTATGTCAGACGTGTCACCCTTCTCCCAGCTTGGTTATGTCAGATGTGTCACCCTTCTCCCTTCCCTGGCTCCCCTGCCAAATGCGCTTCATCCCTTTGTGGGTGCAGGAAGGTAGAAACAGCAGCTCAGGGCTCAGTCTTTCAGCTCCTGTCTCATCTCCCAAGAGTCAGTGTTAACTGATTGCAAACTCTGTCCTGTAGAAAGCCATGTGATCCTGAAAAGAATGAACCCAGAACCCAAGTTAATCTGTGTTAACAGAAAAAAAAAAAAACAAACCCTTTTCTGTTCTAGTTCCTGACTTGGGACCAAGCTCCTTATTGAATAGAAATAGATTTGCCCAAAGCAATGATGAGCGAAGTATAGTCTGAACTGGTATTGCTAAGACTTTGTGTCTTTGCTCTGACCAGGGCATGATCACTTAATCTTCTCTCTGAGCTTATTTAGGCTAAGCTCATCTAGAGGAAACAGCTTTGCTTCTTGAAACTTTTTAATGCACCCTAAAAAATATTGAGAACAATATTAAGAATTTTTAGCAATTTATTTTACTGGCAGAAAAACAAAACTATGATTTGAAATGAGTAGTGCAAATACGTGTTTGGATTTGTGTGTCTTGCTGCAGTGCTGAGTACTGAGCTTGCCATGCATGGGGTTTCTTGTTTTTTCTCCTATGTCCAACATGGCTTATGAAACTCAAGCTATTTTGCCACGGTATCTTTTCCATTTGTAAATACAACACAGACTCTAAAATGGAGTTTGAGCTGTCTGTCCTGTAAACACCTCATTAGCAGTTGGTTCAGCTGTACTCTCATCTAGTGATTGCCGGTGCAGAGGCAGGAGTATTTTTGGAAGCAAGTTGTGGTGCTGGGGCTGGCTCTGGTGCTCTGCTCTGGATGAGGTGTGGCCCTTTTGGGGCTGGGAGGAAAGGCTGGGCTCATCAAGCAAATACAGGAAAAGATATGGAGCTATTCTCTAATCTAGTTTTTGTTCTCTTCCAGATCTTGGAGACACTTGTACATTCATTTCTCCCTTCCTGTCAAGAAGGAAGCTTCTGTGGGGAATATCTCCCTGGGAGTACAGTTATGGTTTCTTTTTGTTAACAGGAGAAGCCATGTGGTTTCTGTTAAGGAAGTAGGGAAAACAACTCGGATGCTAATCAAATAATTTTTTAAGAGTGTCTAGATAAGTCATGAATGTGGCTTTGGTTCACCAAGCATTGTTTAAAAGCCTTGCGGAGTGAAGTTCTGTCAGGAATGTGTTGGGCAACTCCAGTGCTGTTGTTAATGGTGATGGAGTTGTATTAAGTGACAGAACAAAACATCCTGAACACATATATGATAACATGACTGTATAGAATTCACAAATTAGCACGTAAGTCCAAAGGTTGATTTAATAAAGTTGGTGTTCCTTGACAAAATGTTTTCTTGTCTATCTTTAGACCCTCATGGCTTTAATAACACTATTACGGTTAAAAAGCAGATCAGTGGGAATGTTTGTACAACCTGAATTGCTTTTGTAGCTTTGTTTAGAGCAATAAACCATAGATATGTATTTGGCTACTGAGGACAGGAGGGTTAGAAGAAGCTGTCAAATCCAAGTTGGTATTCTGCAGGAACAGTAATAAAATCTGCCAGGTGACTGCTGAGCCTGTTGCCGTTGTGGGCTTAATGCCTGTTAGTCAGCTTGGCATTCAAGAGCAATTTAATATCGAAAAGAGTAATTACAGCTGCTCAGAACTGTGAGGCTTAGATGTGGGTGGTTCTGTTCAGGTCTCAGAGCTGCTGTGGAGTTGGCCCAATCTCAGTTTGGCAGGGACAGGGTGTTGTGCAGCGTGGTGTGGGGAGAGGTGGATGTCTGGTGGCCGTTCTGCAGAGAGGAAGAGAGATTACCCCTGGGAGAAGGAGGTGCAGAGGCCCTGGAGCAGCGGGTGTGCAGGCAACTGGGTTTTGCTGTTCAGCAGTTGGTGAATTCTTCTGAGAGGGGAGGATGGTGCAGAACTTGCCCAAGAGCTGTCAGATAAGTCAGCATTGGTCAGTCTCCTGCCCCAGGGCTGCCCAGCGTCTCACTCAGTTCTTTTCCAACAGGACGTGTGTGCTCTTACTGGCTTCCTAAAGGAACAGAGGTGTCTTTATGGATCCCATAACTACTGGACAGAGGAGAAATGAGTTTTTATTGCTGTTCCACAGTGGCACAGGTAGAAGGGTCTGGAAGTTGTACAGAGATAAGAAGACAAGCACTGGGGACAAATCTCACTTGTTGCAGTAGGTGTTTTCCAGAACATCTTTGGGAGGATGCAAATTTTTCCACTTTATTGAATAACCTTGCTATCTTGGTTACAGGTGAGGGAGGATATTGGAGATTTTTATCTTCTGAAGCAGAGATGAAGTGGGGGGAAAATGAGATGACTGGTTCAGTGGATTAACTGTTAGAACATATCTCTTAATCTGGAAAGACTGTGTACTTTGTGCAGCAAAATTTGCTCCTCATATTCTATAAACAATGTCAACCTGATGTCTGGAGTAGCTAACTACTGCTCCCTAGAGCCAAGGCAAGAAAAAACCTTCCGTCGTGAAAAATCAGGTGTCGCGCAAGAACCAGACATAATGTCACACACATTTTCTTTTCTTCTCTGTTGGATGAAAGGATGCTTTGTTATGATGTGAATGTGCCCCATGGTTGGGACTGGAATAATTACAATGTCATACTTAAACATAGATATTAAAGATTCCCAGCCTCCAAACTACTAATCTTATATCCATTATCATCATCTGCAAAGATGAGAGCAGCTTTAGTCTAGTCTCCCCTATGTAAATAGAGCCCCTAGAGCAGCAAACTGGTTTTTTTTCCAGAAAAATCCTCAGAAAATAAATGTTAGGTTCTCAATCAAGAAAGAATTTTGCTTTATAAAAGCAAAAAATAACAGATTCAAAGATTTATTTAACAAAACCCAGCTCTCATCATTTGGCACAGTTGCTGCTTTAATCTGGTTTGTCATTTTTCTCCCTCGTGTGGAAAATGTAAACTCGCTCTTGTATTCTTGCTTGTACACATCATCCCTTGTTCCTCTGAAGAGGCGAAAGTCTTAATTTAGAACTGCTGATGGGAATTAGGGGTGTGATGTTCTCAATTCAAAGGTGAGTAGTGTGAAAATTCAGGGAGGCTCTGAAGAACAGTGTGATCAGAGCAGAGGTTTAAGCCCCTCTCTCTGCCTCTTTGACAAGCACTAGTGCCAGACCTCACCCTGGCAGCACGAGCGCCTGGGAAGCTGCTAAGGGAGGAATGACTTGCCTAGAGAGTTTCCCCTACCTCTTTAATTTGCTGGCTCATGCCCTCGAGCAGGATGCTCTTTGATCCTCGCATCTCCATTCTTTTTATCCAAACCAATGTTTCTTCCCTTTCAGCTGGTCTTTGAAGGCATTTCTGTGCCAGCTGACAGATGGTGGCTGTCCGATCCCTCTACAACTGCCACAGGATGTGTGAACAGCAAATAACAAAAGAGGAGAGCCTCACCAGAATTAGTGAAGGCAGCAAAACTCTGATGTGCCCCCACATTCAAAGGAGCTTCAGAGCTCCCTGATGAGCTGTAGTGGCCAAAAAGCTTCTATGGGACATAGAAGGGGCAAATTTAGGCTCACTGCCGGCCTCAGAGATGCATTGCTCTGACAGCACAGGGCAGGCCTTTCAGCTCTCGGGAGAGTAAAGTTTGACGAGGTGCTGCAGCTCTGTGGCGTAGCCTGTGATGGGGCAGCGCTGGTGAATCTTCACATAGTTGTACACACAGCGGTAGCAAAACACAAAGCCGGAGGTGGACAGGGCCGTGGCATTGACACGAATTTTACGGCACAGAGGGCATATGGTCTTCAGTTTAGGTAAGAGAGCTGAACCGGCCCCATCGTCGAGGTGTACGGGGGGTGGAGGAGTTGGGAGCGCCGTCAGAGATTTGATTGTCTCTTGGTTTTCTGAGGAGTACCACCAGTCCAGGAACTGGAGAAAGAACACGCTGATGGACAGTCCGGTGGACAGGGATAAGGCAACGCCACCCAACACTTTCCTCACTGCTGACTGCACTTGTGCTTTAATGCTGTAAAAAATGAGAATATATGAGGAAAACATTACTACTTCACATCTGTCCATCTGCAAATCACGGCAAAAAGACTTGGGGAGTAAGTCACTACTTCATACAGCTTGTTAATGCTAAGGAATTTGGTCAACATATCCTACGTTTGTAATGAGGCATCTGCTAGGACGTTTCTCTCAGATTCTTTGTATTTTAAGAAAGCTTCAAGTCCTGCTTTGTTCAGAGTCTAAACTGGAAGAGTTTGGATGAGGGGACCTGGGCCACAGCGCGTTTCACTCATGGATCATCATTTTACAGGACATGAAGCATGGTTGTGACTACCTGCTGCTCAGAAACATCCGAGTGCCAAGTTTCAGTCCTTTCTTGTTAGAAAAGTACAGATGAAGACTGAAGAGGATAAAGGCTGGAGTGCCAACCACCCCCCTCCAACTTTGCAATTTACCACAAAAATCTCGTGAAGCTAATCCCTGCTACCTGTTTCCTTACTTGTACTAACAATATACCCCTTTGGAGCACATTCTGCCAGAGGTAAACTTCATCATTTTCTTTCTGGAGAACAAGACAGTATTCCTTGCAACATCACCTCCGAATCAACGCACCCACAGAACCCTCTAGAAAGCAGCAGCTAAGCCACCCTCCGACATACCTGTGTGTTTGACTTGAGGTGGTTCCAGCCAATTTCTTCTCCAGGGTCTGGATATCCTCTGCAGTCAGTCTGACGAGGCGAACGCCAGCCAGCCGCAGCATGGGTGAATGATGCTGAGCTTTCCCGAGGATGTAGCACAGTTGCTGGATAAGAAACCAGCCCTCCCAGGTCATGTTTACAAAGGGGTAGGCGGCTAGAAAGGCTCTGTAAAAGCGCTTCCAGGACGATGATGGAGGGTGGATGGAGTACTCATCCTCTTCCCTCAGGCTAGACACCAGTTTCTCCAGTTTCCCTTTCAGATAAGGAACAAGAACCAGCAAGAGGAGGGACTTCCAGTGCTGCCTCTTTGGCAGGCCAGCAGTGGCCAGAGGTTGCTGTCTGCTCTCTGCCATCGGAATCCTCTTTAAGCTGTAGAAGTTTTCAGAAAACGAGGCGCTGCAGCTGGCCAGATAGTGCTGCTGGAGCAGCAAATCCAGAACAACGTAGATCTCATCAAACCACTGCCAGAGGAAGCCGTACCGGCCAGGATTAGACTCAGCAAGCACCTATGGAAAGGGACACAAAAGGGACGGAACTGGAAGCGGAGCAATGTTCCCAATGACAGCGGGTATAAACGATACCTCCAGTTCCTAACGCGGGCCGGGGGGCTCTAAACTGTTATTTTAGCTTGTGAGCGTGGCCAGAGGCAAAACCTGGCGATGAAGGGCTCGGCACAGAGCTGTGGCC
>NW_010145055.1:0-9443 GCF_000699245.1 Pterocles gutturalis
TGTGATTCTGTGATTCTGTGATTCTGTCAGGGCTTTTACTTTAATGAGAGTCACAAATTCAGATGTTCAAAGTGCAAAGTGAAGGCTCATTGGACCTGTGCACAAACTTTGTTGCAATTAGACAAAAAGGTGATGCTGAGGTGCTGGGGGGAGAGAGCGTGGAGGGGGAAAAGGAGAGCACCTGCCTGACTCGAGCCCTGGCCCAGCGGCTGAGCCGTCCACAGGTATGAACATCCTGCTTGAGCTGCACGGGAGGAAGGTTAGACAGTTTTTAGAGCAGAACTGGTGCCTGGATACACATAAAAGAGATCAAAAGAGGTCAATATGCAGGACATGAGAGAGGGTGTGATTACATTTACAAAACTTGCAACCCTGGCTTTTCACGAGTTTGTTTTCAAGAGGATGCCAAGGGAATGTGGGCTACTTTTCATCTGAATAGAATTTATTGCACATTTTACATTTAATCTCAGATCAACAGAACACTGGTGGCACGTGAAATAAAATCCTGCACTGGGGCTGGTCACAACTAAAGAGTTTTGCCTTCCTTTTAATAAAAACAAGGGGACACCCCTCAATCGTATGAAGCTGTTTTTTCAGAGCAGGAGGAGCATCTCCTTCAGACTGTCTCAAGTAATCTCCTTTTGGAAATCTACTTCTCCTGTTACAATGACTTGAGCACAGAGAACCACAGTTTCACCGAAGAGGGGCCAGGTGTGTACTAGGAAACGATTTATGGTGGCAGTTGTCAAGAACAACGACGCACTGCCAAGATACGTTTTTTCTTCCCCTCTGTCTCTCACTTGTAAGCAATGGAGGCTGTTGTAGGACTCACCGAGAGCAGAACTGTGACTGGGAAACAGCCACGATTATCCCTGTTCTGTTGGGAAAAGCCGCGGCAGTGTTGACGGGCGCAGCGTGGGGTGGATGCTGCAAGGCTGCCGTTTCCATCTGCGCTGTCACTAGAGCAGCACTGCCCTTTTGGCTGGCAGATCACAGGCACGGCTTCTGTGCAAGATTAATCTAATGAACTTATGTTGGAACTGATGCTTTTTAGAAAGGGCAGCTCAGCTTTGCGTTTCCAGCTCTTTACCCATTTGGCATCTCTCCTCACTTTGGGCTGGCTTACTTGTATAAACTAAGTTCCTCAAGAAATAGCTGCAGCGTCAGAATCAAATGAAATGAATTGCTGTCCTTCTCCCGTACTTGCTTTCCTCCTTTCTTTAAAACCTTGATAGCATGTGGTTCTAGGTGGGAGAACAATTAATAAGACTATTACACCCCGTGTCCTTCTCTGGAAGAGCAGCGTTTGAAATGAGCAGCTGGATGGATTAGTGCTGAAGAGGTCCATGTTACTACAGAAGGCAATGAACTTAATTTCAAGCATACTTGTTCTTAACAAGTGCATTTCAAATACAGATTTGAGATGGAAAACAATCTCTGTCCTCTTTCCAACAAAAGGACTTACACAGAGGCCTTCCAGGAGGTGGTGAGAGAACTGAACTTCCCCTCAGGGGCAGGAAAAGCTACCTTCCCTACCCCAGGAAGTATGTGGAGAAGTGAGAACAGGTCTTCTTCCCTGCTCAGTGCAAGAAGATACATGTGAGACTACACAAACAGACTGCAGCCAAATCGCAGCAGGAAAGACGTGGCTGCACAACGGGTGGTGCTCAGCGCCCGCTCACACAACCTCGGCAGAAAGCACTGGACATTCGGAGTCACGTTGCTTTATTGGTTACTGAGCCACAATTCAGAGAAGTATTGCCTTGGAGCCACCTATGGAGGCAGGTTCTCTCCTTTTGTCTCCTAACACAACCAGTAGTACACCGCCTGCTACACGGATAGTAAAAATAAAAATGTCTCTGTTCAAACTCATAGCGTCCAGGGGAAGGTTTGTAGTTTCCGTTGACCCAGGTTCTGATTCGGACACGCACACCAGATTAGCCATCCGCATCGATTCTGTGAGCTGTCGAATGAGAACAACACACAGGTACACACCACTGTTGGACAGGGCACATCCTGGCTTGGACTTACCACCGCACCAGGGAGAGGCGGAACCTTTCTGGCTTCTAATGGAACACGATTCATGTACACCTCCAGTGTACTTATGGAAGCTTTGTAAGGTGGGTGTGCTTCTGAAACTGGGCCAGGGAGCTGGGCTAGAGTAAACATGAGGTTGGTGCCCTTTAGCCAACTCCCCAGACCTACGGGGCTACCAGTAAAACTTGTCACTAGCAGATACCGGTTCCACAAAATTATTCTGGCAGGGAAAATGTTATAAGGTTAGATGGTGCAAACAGCTGCAGCGGTACTGCCGAGATCTTTTAGCTCATGCTCCAGAGGCACATCATGGTCAGTCCCCTTTAGTAACCCCAGTTCTGAACCCCAAAGTCCCAGTCCTGTGTGCTTCACCACAGAGCTGAAGCAATCCTGCCCTGATTCCTCAAGGACGAAGCGGAGCAGTTCTTGCTACTTACATTGCTTTGGTATCCTAAGGGCCTCATTGTCCGCTGACATCACTTGGTGTAGAACGCCTCGGAACTGATAAAGCACTTTCAAATTCTTCTCCTCACCCACGCAGGGGTCGTAGAAACCCGGCAGCCCAGCCTTGAACCAGAGAAGGACAGACTGAGCATCAGGAAACGGACTCTCACAGCCCTCCAACCGACCAAAACCATTCACTAGTGCCAGAACCAGGTGTCATTAAAAAACCAGGAGTTTTGTTGCCAACGAGAGGAGAGAAGATAAGGAATTGTCTCCGCAGTGGCAAGTTCTAAATGCAGAAAAGAGTGCATCAGGGTGGGAAGTTTCTGGTGTACAGCCCTGGAGTCTGTAACATGCACAGAGACACTGTTCCTTTGGCACTGGAAACACCCAGAGAAACAGAAGCTCCTGGAGGTTCACAACAGTTGGTATGTACATGGCTTCTGTGAATTGACCTGCTCTCACTAGCTCCAAGCACACTGGGGGAATCCTGGCAGGGGGGGAATCAATCAAAATTCTGAGTCATTGTGTTTGAGCCCTTGGGTCTGGGCTTTGACAGAACAGTCACATACCTTGGATGCCTCTGTAAGGATGAGTTTGGAGTCCTTCACCAGGCACTGCAGGGGCACTGTCACATCTATTACTTTCACCTTCTCATTCTTCCTGCTGTTGTCATTAACAAACTTCCCGTACCAGGCGTTCACCACAATCAAACCTGCATTTCACATGAAATCACAGATGGGATGAAAGGCTTCCCACTGACAGCGAGGCAGACACTGATGAACAGACCATCCCGCACTTTCTTTTGCTTTCAATGATATTTAAACTCTCTCTGCCTGGAGCCATGCTTCCCAAGACAGAAGAACACTTCTGCTTGGGTGTTTGTTAGCAATCTTCAGCGCTAGGACAGAAGGACATGACTTCAGTGCCACGCTGATGTGACAGTCCAAGTGGATGTCAGTTCACTTCGGAACATTCTCTTGGAAATTGCTGGCAAACATCCAAAATCAGATTTCCATTATGATCCAGGAGCAAATCATGTAAACTAGAGATCAGTGAGACCTAAACTTCAGGCTGTAACTTTTGCACGTACTTACATACACCTACCTTCTGTGGAGAGGGGGATCCAGACTGTTGTCTTCAGCCTGTTGATCCACCTCACAGCAAGTCCCAATACTCAGTGGATCCCTACTAAGCTCAGGCACCATAAGAAAATCATAACGGAACTTCCTCACTACCTGCGCAACAGCAATTACGCTGTGCTTCATTAGGAGTGGAAATGACGAAATGATACCTTGTATTTCTCTCCCTCAACCACCCAGCCTTTGTATTGTTCCTTCCTCTCTCCAAAGTTATGGAACAAGGAAATGGTGTGGTGATCTTTACCCATTCTTGCTTCCTCCGCTTCAATTATCCTCCGGACAGACTCTTGCATCAACCGGACCTGTCACAACACAAGGGGCAGAGCAAAAATCAAGCAGTGCCAGATGCTGTGTCCAAAAGAGAAAAGCCTGGAGTCAAAACAGTTTCCTTTAACTAAGGGACTTAGTTACAAGAAAGACTTACGGCAGCTTCAGCCTCCTGCTTCTTCTGAAGGACGTCGCTGGCTGCACTCTCCCTTTGCTTCTCCAGCTCTCTGGCACAATGAAGCCAACACCACATCAGGATCCGTCAGTGGATGGGACTCAGCCACAAAGTGGCAGATGTCTGCTTACCCACCCCAATAACAACTGACCCACAACCTGACACAAACGAGCTCAGTTTTAAGGCTCTTCCCCACCTTTCAAGATATTTTTGTAGGCTTCCAGAATTTGGTAGTGCTGATGATGTAGTGAAGCACAGTGCCTCAGCTGGATGTCCCAGCTGTGGCACTGGGCCCCCAGAAGCACTTGGGAGGGACTTCCCAGCTCTGAATTTAAAACAGTCTTGCGAGCTCACCTCTCCTTCTGTGCCCTGAGGTAGGGTTTGATGATTAGCCTATGCATGGCAAAGTAAATAACTAGAGGTCCCACGGTGGCATAGAACACAGCGCTGGGAAGCAGCTGATCTGTTAGGTGGACAGGGAAGAAGTAGGTCTGGCTAGCCCTGTTCAACCTGGAACACAAACAGAACAGAGTGACAGGTCAGGGGAGATGCAGCGCTGAATGTGCTTGATGATGTACACTCAGCAGCAGTGTGTGCTGATGAACCAAAGGAGAGATGAGTATGAGCTCAGGAAGGTGAAAATCTGATAAACCGAAACAAGACAATGGTCAGACAGTCAGCTGACACCACCCATAGCCAGACTTGTATGTAGCAGACATCTCCTGTGACAGTACCTGGCCATTCTAAAGTGTTTTTTTAACCTTAGGAGAATTTATTTGGTCATTAATTTCACCAGGGAAAGGGACCAACACCATCATCAAGAGAAAAAAAAAAGCTTATAGAGAACGCCTATGTTCACAACACTGGCATGTGCCTTCAGGGAATGAGAACATTAGTAGTTTTCTGATGCTTATATTTATTTCAGAAAACATCAAGATTTCTCTGGCCAGAGAGCTTCACGTCTTTACGGTTTCTGCATCCTGGCACGCCCTCTGCGGGCACCAACTGAAAATGCACAACAGTACAGGAACCCCTTGAGTCCTGCCCCTCCTTGGGAACTGCGTCTTATCAACACTATAATCACCTGTATTAGTTAACGATAATTCACTAAGTCAAGTATATGCTTGTGTACAGTGTTAAAAACAGAATGCAATTAAATCCATTTCTACTAGTAATATTTTCGGAAATCTTCCATCCACTTACCATAATGCTCTAAATTTTACTTTAAGCTGTTTTTTCAGAATATTTCGCTACACACACAGACTAGTCCTGAAAGAGTGGCTCAGGCTCAGAGCAACACCAGCAGAAGGCACGCATTGCTTCCAATGGGCACTGCTTGTGTGAGAGGTGAGGTCACTGTGACCTTTCCCAGCGGTGTACCAATACACCTGCATTGCCCTAAGATTGGGACCTTCCCACCTGAATACTGGAAATAGAATAACACAGGTTACGGTCAGCCTCTGCAATCTAGAGTTGTAATCTTGAACTGACTTGATTTTCAAAGACACTCCTTGGGGAACACCAACACTGACGGTGGCTCCTAGAACGCTGTGCCTGGAGATCTTCCTCTCTGCTCCGTACTCCACTATGGTCCCAAAGAAACCTGCCCTAGAACGATAGAACCAAAAACTGGTAAGACAGGGAAGACTCTTGAACTTCTCTTTACTGAATCCTGTAATTTCCCAACAAGTAAAACATGGAAATATATCTGTGTGCAGCCGATGTTGGCTACTGGAAGATTCCCAGTGTACCTGTAAGATGAGATTTGCCTTTTCAGCTTGTGAAGTAGTGAGCAGACTACAAGAACTTTTGGCTTTCTTACTGGTGATGGTACAGAGATATTGCACACAAGTATTCTAAGTTCCACTGATTTGAAGAGGCACACAGAGCTAAGCCTCCAAGACACTGACTTCAGCATTTACCAGATTTAACTGATGAAAAGCAGATTCCCAAAGACCACAGAAGCATTTGATTTGTGTGGAACCTGGAGGCCTACAACAGCACGAGGACAGATTCTTCAGGCTGTGAGCAATATGAATTTCTTCTTGCACACTTACTTGACAGAACCTTTCACTCGTGTTTGATCCTCATCCTGAAACTTATGCTGATAACTGACCATCACGAACGAATGGGGGATTCCCAGCTGAAATACAAGAGGCACAGATGTATGAAAACGTACTCTGAGCCACCACTGAATGTTCCCCCAAATTTCCTTTCTTATCCTTTACGTGGCACAGAAAACACAGCAACGCTTGCCACTTATCATCACAGCCTGCAAGCCCTGCAGTCTGTGTTGCGCACCCTGAACCTAATCGGAGCTGATCCTCATTAGATATGACAAAGTTGAGTGCCAAGGGTTGTGCACTGCCAAGCACAGCTGGCTACCTACAGTACACGTTCGTATGAGACAGTCCCAACTGCTCCGATATCCTCTAGTTCCAAGCCAAAATACTGCTGGGACGGAGAAGCCGAGGCACTTCTGTCCCACGGGGTGGTATCGCTGTCCCCTGCACAGCAGCAGGACTCTCACCTGTAACGCCACGGTGAAATGGCTGGTCTTGGTATCCCGGACAACACTTGTGTTCATGGCTGACTGGATGCCCCAGCGCCACTGCAAGTACCCCATCGTGTTCTTGTCCAGGTTGCGGGCTAGGACCGTGGTGAGGCCTGGGCGGATCCCACGGGATGAAAACTGCAGGGCACAGTTTGTAGTGATGAAACTAGGAGACATAAGGAAAGCCTCATCAGTGGTAAAACACAGGCTCCCAGATGGCTTCAAATTCCTTCTTTCCCTTGGAGCCTTTCCCACGGAGCCTTGCTGAATGGGCAGAGACTGTCCTGCAAAGAGCATGATGCCTGAGGGTTTCAGGGAAAACTCAAAACTAATTTAAACTCCAGAAGGGCAGGGTCAGGCCCTAGTTTACTGGTCTGTGCCATAGCACTGCAGGCAAGGCAGTGGGCTACCTTTCAGCCTTTGCCCTCCTTGCCCTAAGCAGGTAAATTCCTGGTCTCCTGTAGAGGTGGCACACTTGGCTTCTAGAAGCCTAAACAGAAGATAAAATATAAAGCTAAGGATGTGGAACACAAGCCTTCCTTAAACTGGAAGTGTGAACATGAAGGACAAAGAATATAAGCATTTTGATCAGAACTAAAGCACAACCTTAAGTCTAAAGAAGAAATACCTTATTTTGTAGGATAGAAAACAAATCCAGAATTAGCACGGAAGAGAATTCAAGCTGTTTAGTTCCTTAGCGTGGAATATTAACCATTAGACCATTTTTCCAATATTTACCATCTTGGTGTAAGATTACGGAATATCTTCAGACCGAAGAGAGGTCCCTGAAGGTCTCCTGCTCCAAACTCCAACTGTTTAAATGCACAATGCCAGATTGTTAGAAGAAAACATAGTTTTACAACAGTGACAAAGTACTTCACAAGCATTACTTACATCACAGACATTTTACATGTCTGAGTAACATTTACCACATATTTCAGCATCCTCTCTTTTCGATAGCTTTGCATTCAGAATAAGAGGTGTCTCACTGAGTGGGATCCTCCTCAGTAAAACAAAGCCAGTTTTGTAGTGCTACAGGCTACTGCTGCTACTAGCACCTGCTCTGGTTGCTCCAGTGAAAAGGGAGAAAACACCCCCATCGCAGCCCCAAAACGGCAAACAAGGCTCGGCTGCTGCCCTCTGAGGATGAGTCCTGCTCAGGACAGCCCCAAAGCAATGTTGTCAGCAGTTCTGCTGCTGCACTGTCTCAGCGCCTGCAAACGCGCCTGCTGCTCCACCCGCCACGCTGGGTGATCCCAGGGCTGATATTCAACCTTTATTTGGTGCCGTTCAGTCTCAGTAACAGAGGCAGGTGTTAGACCTGACACTTCTCACGACAAAACCTGCAAAAGCAGTTCCTACTATATCTGTATCTCCCCAGTAGGGGTATTACATGAGTTTTAAAAAACTTTTTTAGTCGGCTGACTCATGACAATATCCCCAAGCTCCTGTATTACCAACACGACAAAATCCTCCAGTCTATGGAGAGGAAAACTCCCATTTCTCACAAGCTGAGGAAACAGCTTAGCAGGAGCTAGTGTGCAAAAAGGAAGGTGCAGAAAGCAGCCACTAGGTGTAATCCAAGCAGCCTGCCATGGACTGGATACAAAAAGGCGGAACAGCTAGAGCTGTTACCTCTCCCCATCCCTTGGCAGATGTCACTCGTCTCAGAGCAAGATTAATCGATCCCCCTCCATTGCCGTTCTGGGTGGAAAGGTTACCAGACAGTATTGCTGTGTCTGTGGCCGTCAGTGGTGCCTGAAAGACGAACCAATTGTTACCAATTACTCTGGTCTCGATTCACACATTTAACGCGTGTTCTGCAAGGACATATCCTGACGGCAGAGACTGTAAGCGCAGACAGGCAACGCTCCAGGTGACTCCTTGTCGTCCACAAAGCCCAGGTGTTTGAACCATGTGGCCACATTTGCTGTAAATTTTGCAGTCAAAGGTCAAGTATGGCAAAAAGTGAGATAACTCGTTCAGTACCAGACATTTGTGACACCTTTAACGCACGACATTGAAGTACTGACCCTGAGCCGCAAACCCTTCTGTCTCCCTAGCAGACTGAATTTCTTCAACCCTCTGGGACAGAGGAAACACTCCCCCTTCTTTTCCTTACCCACATCCTCAAAACTGTCCGCTGTTTGTTTTCATGCACTAGATACTCCATGTTCAGTGAGAACTAAAAACCTGTTTCCAATCAGGACTGGGCCTCCCTGCCAGCAGGACGGCAGGACCGCTGTAGCCTACAAACCAGTCGTGCCAACGCAGGCTCTGCAGTCAGCACGCAGTCCTGCTGGAGCTGAGCTTCCTCCTCCTCCCACCCACGCTGGTAGTCGTGTCCCTCCATAAATCAAGAGAGCCCCCGAGCAGTGTTTCATTTGCCGTTGCTTTGCCCTGTGCTGCCCCACGAGCCCAGGCGCCGCTCCGCACCAGCAGCCCCGTCCGCCCTCCTCACCTCGATGGACTGGGATATGTGCATTTTGTTTATCTCAATCTGGGGAAAGCTGCTCCCGGGCACATCTTCGTATTCTTCATCGTAACGATCAAAGAGGTCAGTAGCATCTATTCCAACGCTAATTGTTCCCTAAGGAATGGCAAGTGAAACAAGTCCTGGGCATTAACAAACAGCCAACATGCACAGGCCAAATGGCCAGCGCATCCTTGTCTATGATTCAAGTTTTTTGCAGTTTTTTCTTGTCTTGCAATTACCTTTCACACTCTAAAATGCATTTCTTACAACAATGAATGATTACGATATTCTAAAACAGCAATATAAATCATAAAATAAACTGGATAAAAGGCAGTTTTCCAGCAGGAA
>NW_010145055.1:9460-16882 GCF_000699245.1 Pterocles gutturalis
AGCAGGTAATTACTCTATTGTGACACATCACAGAAGTAGGTAGAACACTTTACACAGCAGGTCTCTTCTTCAGTGGAACTTGCCCAGAAATCCTCTAAATGCTTTCTTCTGAGTTCACTGAAGCAACCTGGTTCTGAGCTGCATCCTTCACTTGCAATTGACCTCTTTAGTCAAAAATTTTGTTTTCTTTTTGCTAATTTATATCTTGTAATCAGAAGAAAAGCTTAACAAAGACTTTTAGCAAGTGGTAAATATTTCCTCTCTCAGACCACAGAAAAGCTTATTCCTACAAAAAATGAGGCCACAGCTAAATAGCCTGGCTGCCCACTGCTGCGCTCGCTCAGACGAACTGCAAGAGGGGGTTTATTTGGAAAGGGCACGATGAGACCCTTCTCTGGGTCACAGAACTTCCAGAGGCTTTGGAAGCCTCCCCTATAGGCCTATTAAACAGCACTCCAGCTCATATGAAATGTACCAGCTGCAATTAAAAAAACCCAAACCTTCTGTGCAGCAGCACAGAATGAACTCTGAGCAACTCGTACGAAGCAGCTCAATAGCTGGGTAGGTACAAAACCCACTCACAGAGTCCAAGTATGGATGGAATAAATTCTTATTTCAATCTGAGTGAGCGTTTTCCTTGCTCGCTCCACTCTAATCAAATGCTGGACCATAAATACAGGAAGAATTGCAGAGTCTGATGGGACCCAACACCTCTCTGGTCTGGCTCCCAACTATCTATTTGCTGCGGAGATTCGTGACCACTTCTCAAAGGTTATTTTCTCATTTCTTATGCAGCAAAAATTGGATAAATATTTTAGCACAGGAGGGTGCGATTATTTCCAGAACTCTGGAACAGGGGCTGTGCCCCAACTGTTTACAAATGACTCTTGGCAGGCTGGCGAATTTCAGAGCAATTATGCCCATCGGTCTGCTCCCGGCAGCACAGACAAGCTCCTGCCCTTTATGCTGAGGGCCACTTTTCAGGAACCATCTGCAAAGTCACCTTCACGGGATCTGCCCTCCAGACTCTACAGCTTCTTTGGTTTCAGCTCACTCCAATGTTGTGCTCTTCCTTGAAACGAGGCCAAAATAAGAGGGAAGCAAGGCAGAACCGCCAGCTGCCTGGGAAGGGCACAGCCCTGCGCTGCTGCTCCAGCCCTCTGGAAAGACAGGGAGTGGAGCAGCCAAAGAGAAACACAAAGTGCCAACTCCACTCAATGGAATTCCAGCAAATGCGCTCCAGAGCAGCCGATCAAATGTCTAAATACAGGTGAGCAAAACAACAGAGAGAGCTATTGCCCTTTTTCTCTGATGCTCTTCAAGGAAGTGTCAAACCCAAGATCTCTCATAGCAGAGGCAGGATGGAAAGAAAGGTTTTCCACGTGGAACGCCACATGCAGCGCAGAACCTTTGCAGGACTGCAACTTTAAATTCCAAGTTAAACATTTTTCATTCCTCCCAATGAAAAAAGGAAAACACCTGAACCTATCCATGAAAATCCACCAGACCCATCCAGAGGAAAGGAGCATCTCCGTTCCCTCCCTGGCTCCTCAGCAGGTCTTCGGTTTAGCTGCCTTCTGCTGAAGGGAGCGGTGGACTCCGTGCAGACATTTTACCTCCCGCCAAGCAGGTGAAGTCACCCTCAGAGGTCTATAGATCCTGGCAAGGAAACTGGCTCAGGCACAAGCACAGGAAAAGCAGCAGATGGTAAAGTTAAAAATATTCTCAGAGAACGACAGCACCCCCGATGCCACCGGATAATAGAGGGGACCGCTGCTGCTCGCAGCTCCCCATCAGCCACCTGCTCGGGCCATTGGAAATGAAAAAGCTGTCCCCAAAGAGAGAGAAAAAGAGCCGTGAAGCTCTGATCAGGAGTCGGCGGTGCACGCACGCAACATGCGGCAAAGCGCAAAGCTCAGCGGGGCGGGAAGAACCATCAGCACTGTTAGCTGGCGTCATCTTTTAAAATCACCTTTATTTGCCATCCTGCAAAAACTAAACAGACTTTCCTGATGGACTCAAGCGGTGGGTCACAGAGGAATATACTCCCTCCTCGCCTTTTTTCTTAGGGATTTACCTTCTGGAAGGCGACATATGGACGCTGTGCAAGACTAAGCCTTGAGGGACCTGCATTGCTTAGATGTTGACCTTCCGCAGCAGGAAAACAATAGGATTTAATTTCTCCTAACAGGAAGCGGTTCTTCTCAAATCAAGTAATGAACTTTTCAACCCTTCTGCACATCTTTGAAAGCAAAAACAAAGCTCTAAAAGAAAATAACAGACTCAATTCGAAACCTGCCAAATTGCCTACATCTGGTTATTGCTCAACATTTCTGGTTAAAATGCTTTCTTTTTGCTGGAACTGTTTTATAGAGCTGACAAAATGTTGGAAATTTTAAAATAACTTGCGTTCATGTATGAAATGATCACAGCTGCGCTACCTAATTCCACAGGAACACTGCCTAGAGAGACATTTCTATAGGCTGCCAGTCAGCAATTGCTGTAAACACCCAGATGGCTAATTTTATCCCAGGACACAGCGGCTGAGGCTTACAATGCAGCTCTGCTTTTTACTGCTCACAGCCATGACAAGGCACCCAGATAAAAAGTCAAGTTTCTACAGTCTCAGAGAAGCAGGAGGTGGAGATAACCATGCTCCTCTCCGAGAAACCCCTTCTGACCCCGGTCACCTTCATCTCCAGCAGAGACAGTTCGACTCGCCTGTTTTGTGGCATCCAGAAACCCCTTCCTGCCTGCAGTAACGTTGTCAGCAGATACTCCCGTAGCACCTTGTGCTTATTTACCCTCCAGTACAAACAAGGTCTTAGTATCTGTGCGCTATCCCCAACAGCCCGGGGACCTGTGTTGGTCGATTTGCTTTGCTAAGGCCAGCGCAGATCTGAAGTCTGTGCCAAGGTGAGCATCTCAAAACATTACAGGTCTTCTCAAATGGACATTTTTCTGATACACTCCTAACCTCTACCGTACTCACGCTTCTGTCCACTCAGAAAACATTGTGATTTTAAACTGCTGGCCATGAAAACACCAGCAACCTTCCAAAACAACAGCAATAGTAGTTATCAACTGGTAGTTTGTTTCTCGGGTTATGCAAGCTATGCTGCACAGCTTGCAATGCTGCAGGGAGTTTCATTTTATTTGGAATATTTGGAAAGAAATCACAAATATTTCTTTGTTAAGTCTGTTTTCTTGAAATTGTTGAAAGAAATATTTTGCTCCTACGTGTTTCAACAACAACAACAAAAAAAAAAAGATTGGGATTAAGTCTTTGCTTACCTTTGGATTAGTTCGCTGCTGCAGCCTTCTCTCTTCCCTCTCTCTCTGCAAACGCTCAAATTCTTCCCTGATTTCAGCTGGAGTTCTCTTCCGTTCCACAACCTGCCCAAAAAGAAATAAAAACCAAAAGGTTACCAGAAAGAGGTTGTTCAGGGTATTGTATCGCTGACGGGCCGGAGGTCCCCTGACCTGGGATGATCTAACACATTACCCCTGCTGCTGCTGTAAGCTACTGCATGAATTTCAATACTCTGAGCTTGGAAGCAAACACCTGGGCCAGATCAAATGGCAGGGATGAGGGAAAACCTGATGCCTTGAGAGAAGGGCAAACGGTCTTGTTATTTCTATTCCCGTGACAAAATCAGGGCAAACAGCTTTCAAACCACGTTAACTTCTCTACCAGGTGGAGACACAAAAATGAAAACAACCGAAAGTTTCTGGTAAACTGATTAAGCGTGAGTTGTGTGATTTTAGGCTACGCTGATCCACACCTGTTCACCTTCCATGGCTCGGGGGATGAGGGTGTTAAACAGGTTTGGCTCTAGGTGTGGGTAGAAAGACTGCGGGCTTGGGCTTTTCAAAATAAGACAAGTCTGCCACACGCAGCTCAAAAACGTCTGCTACACGCTGCCGCTGCTCCACATTTCTTGCTAGCTCCAGACTCAACCTTGGCGCCAGGAATGGACAAGTTCACTTCCAAAGCCCGTAAAAACCACCCAGACAAAAAAATCCAACCCTAAAAAGCACAGAGAGAAAAAGTAATTTCAAACTCAGAGGCTAGCTGATGCTGAAAAGAAGGGTTTCAGATGAGAAAGATGAGACTAGATGGACAATAACGATGCATTTGTCTCAGACAAAGATGTTGCCTGTCACCGTAATATCCTATTAGGGAACTCTGAATGTCAGCTTTATTGTTCTCTTGTCAAGTGAAAAACCCAAGTATTATTTGAAAATCCATCATGGTGTTTCAGCAGAGTCAGACAGAGAGAGAGAGAAATAACAAACAAGGGTGCCCTCAAACAAACAGGCATTTATCACCGCAAAGGTGTCAGTGCAGCTCAGTGTAGCGAGAATGTCAGATAAAGGTGGGATCAGACAATTCCACTGTCCGTAAGGTGCTAAATTTCTCTCACCTCCCATCCTTCCATTTCCAGTCCTCTCCTCCCATATATGTCATAGATGGCTCTGGTCTGGGGATCACTAAGCACTGCAAGTTAAAAATCAAAAGAGAGGAGAGAACTCAGTTTTTGGTCTTCTCAAATTTCAGACCAACACACCAGTGTTATTGGAATTCAAGCACAGATCCCGGAAACACGTTGTTCTACAGCTGCACCCAATTCTTACATTAACTCCCTTTAATGTTTTCACATGCTGTGTTAACAGGACACACTGACCTTTCCCCCCAACACATTCCTTGTTTTTTCCAATCCAATGGAGTCACCCAATGCAATGGAGAAAATAAAAACAGCAGGAGATTGCAGAACAGTTATTTTGGAAAAAGACTGCACATGGAATTAAGACAAATCTCTAAATGTAAGGCATATTTAAATGCATAATCTCTCATACCACACCCTTCCTTAAAAAAAATAATTTAAAAACGCAGCCCTCCTTCTAGAAAACCCCTGAAAACAGCTTCTGCAAACTTCAGGCTTTCACTGACCTTCATAAGCTTGGTGAACAAGGTTAAACAGCCGCTCAGCTTGCGCTTTGAGCTCGGGGTCCCTGTGCTTGTCGGGATGGTACAGCATACACAGCCGGCGGTAGGCAGCTTTCAGCTCTTCCTGAGAGGCCTGTGCAAAGGAGTAAAAATGACTTAAAGTACAACCAATGCTGTTTAAAAACGACCATTCTCAAGATCAGCCCTGAAAGAGAAGTCCACCAGCTATTCCATTGCACTACTTTTACTTGCACAAAACCAAGAACGGGCTTTTGTTTCATGACGTAAGTTAATGAAACGTTCAATTATGCACACCAGTGTTTTTCACAACCAGTGACAAACCCGCCCAGGCAAGAACCGATCGCCAGGGCGCGGGAAGCAGGACACCACTCCTCTGCACCAGGAGAAATACGTGGAGTGAAAGAACTGACACAGTACACCGGGTGCTCGCTGGCCTCCCGCTGGGAAACATCACCTGTTACGAGAGCCCGGGGTTGCCGCAAGCAGGAGCACAACACCAGCGAGCGAGAAAGGGGCATCCCGAAAATGACTTTCAATAATGGAACGTAAAGACAAAAACTCTCTTCACTCTTAATGCTCTTCAGTGACTGAAGCCTTCTCAGTTTCCAAGCTTTTGCCGTGGAAATAAAGGACCTAAAAGTTTGTTTCTTAAAGTAACGTCTTTCTTTCAGTTTGCAGTAAGGAGAGTCTGGGTTCTCACCAAAGAAAGGCATTCATTTGTGTACCAAAGCCAGGAATCCGTTCAGTTAGGACAGCTTAGAATAGATGTTTTCTCTGTAAGTTTGTGCTATTTTGTGTTAGTGTTTCTAAACGACACAGCAAAAGGGCATCTGCCAAATTCTGCCCCAGGCAGTAAAGGCAGCTACAGATCGGCTCTTTTCTCTTTACTGCCTTCTGCTTTCTTGGACACTGAGTTTAAACTTGACTGAGAAGGCAGGGGAAAAAACAGGTCTGAAATGGCATTCTTTAATCAAATCAATGATAAATGGCTTAATGTGCTATTGATTATATAGTAGAAATGAGCAGTTCCATTTTTTATAAATGCCATGTTCAATAAAATGTGAGATTGGGCCTTTCATCACCATTGAACAGCTCGGGTCGTTGGTTCAATACTTCATGAGCAATAGGCTCTTAGAAACTGCTAAAGAAATACTGTCATCATTTCAGGTCGCCATGAAGTACATAACTCAGTAATAATCATACGTAAGTTATATTTTTATTACCAAAATTCTGGGTGAAATCAAAAGGCATGTCATTGCCCTATCTGGGGTTTAAACAGCTTCATTGAACGTCTCGAACATGCCACCACATTTTTAGTGGACGGAAATCTATAAAAGATTAAACCTCTATACACACACACGCACGAAACCGCTGCTCGGGAGGCTGACTCTCCTCGTCGGGGCTGCAAAGTTCAGCGGTTACCTGTTATTTCAGGCTCTGCTGCCGCATCACACAATGCTGGCTCAGCACACAGACACACGAGCCCACTGTGTCCCGCTGCTACCCAGGACAGTTCTCCTGAATTTAATTAGCAATGGGTAATTAACAAACCAGCTACTACCGTCAGTTGGAATTACTCCCTCGAAGACCACTTTAGCCTGGTTCCCAAAAGCTGAATGTTCTGGTCCCTCGAAGAGTGGACAGCCCAGCCGGGTTAACTATTAAGCCCTCTCTGGTAATCTCCCAAGCAGTCGCAACCCGTGTGCGGTTCCGACCTCTTTCTTTTAACTACAACATCTGCACGCTGCTGACATTTGGGAGGGTGACTTGCAACCTAAAAGCACAGCCCGCTGGCTTTCAACAAGAGTCGGGCTTGAGTCACACTGACATATTTCAGAAAAGAGCTGCCTTTACCGCACAGCATTGGAGAGTTGTACAAACAGAGTCACTTTCACATGTTTTTTCTCCAGAAATGCAGAAAATTTTCACAAATGAAACCCATCAGAGGGCCACGGAAGCCACGAATACTCACTCCAAAGATCACTTTTTCAAGGCTGTCAGAGTGAATTCTTCTAGTCTTGGACTCCCACTATGGGCAGTCCTGGCAGCTCAGTGAGAGCCGCCTCAGCTCAGGCTGCTAACACCCAGCCGACACGCCTGGGCAGTAAGCTCTGGTTTTACACGTATGGAGAGAGAGAATATACCCACTGTGTACATATATACACTGCTATGGCATCTGCTGACCCAAACTTCTCACAGCTTGTACCGTCCGATCTTCAGTGATTTGCCCAACTTTTACTAATAAAAAAAAAATTACATCTCGTCAAGTCCCAAAGTGTCCCAGTATAACCAAACCGATCAATTAACACCGATCGACCGCTAAAAACGGAACCGCGACACCGATCCTCCTTCTGCCGAGGATGCACAGAACGCGGCCGCTCCCGGCGCGGAGCCGTTCGGACCGGGCGGTGTGTGAGCTCTGAGGAGAGCGGACCCGCAGCCGCGGGGAC
>NW_010145056.1:0-7565 GCF_000699245.1 Pterocles gutturalis
TATTTTTTTAAAAAATAAAATTTTTATTTTTAACTGATTTTATTTGTTGGCTTTCCATTTATCTGTACTTTCTTTTCAAGGATTGCAAGGGAACTTTAATCTTATAAACAGTCATTTCTAACAACGAACAGGGCACTCATCTGTCACTCTGATGCAAGAGTTACTTTCCTTCAATGATGCCCAACACAATTTTTAGCAATTAAAAATTATATTCCAATATCATATGTCTTCTTTGTCAGCTGGAGTTGGAAATTACCAGATGATTTACTATTACCAAATATGAGAAAATAAATTTACTTTTCTAAATACACACACAAAACCACAGTTTTCCTCTATGTAGTAAAACAGCAGGAGAGGGAATTTAGTGTATGGGACACTGAGTACGTGGTAACTAGCTACTTGCAAACACTTAAACAAGTTCGTTGGAGCTATTCACAGGCATGAAGTTCATCCCATAATCACAGGTTTGTAAGATCAGGGCTAGTCTTTAATTTTACAATCAACCAACTTGTCCAATTAATATAATCTATTATAATTGTAATTAATGAAATTCATCATCATCAAAAGCAGATAAGAAGTCAAGGACAATTGCAATTAAAGACCTTAGGCAGCTCCTCTCGAGCTGAGTGGCCTGGGAAGCTGCTGCTGCTAAGGCAGAGGATTCAGCTCCTCAATAACACAGCAAACTTGTTACTCTAGCAGCTGATGAAGAGGCAAATGCAGGAAACAGTTAGAAACGTGATATCAACAATGTGATGCCTCGAAAAACACCTGTAAGCACAGGTTTTGAAGAACTTGATGGTTCCTATTGAAATTACCAGGGGTGCAAACCTATTCAATCACCAGGGAAAAGAAAAGGAAAGCTTGCGGTAACTTTGTGGAGAGCCCACAGTGTGCCCTGCAGATCATTTGAAACCTTCACAGTTCAAATTGTTTATGGTGGAAATCTGCCTGCAGACAATGGCAGTCTGCAGAAGTCTATGATGGCCTTCCCAGCACCATCGTGAAGACAACTGAATTTCTGATGTGCCTGATGGGACGGCTCCTTTCTGAAGAGAAAGTAAATGCTCCTGAAGCTCGCAGAAATTTGTGAAGACTGTCATGGTTTCAGTGTCCCCAGGAAGTCAAAGACAACTGAATTTTTAGGTCTTCTGCTATCAATATAGAGCTGTTGACCACTAAGGAGATGGGAAATATTTCCAACAATGAATTTCAGGATTCATCTGGAGTCTGCATTGATTTTTATTTATCTTTTAAGAGAAAATATTGGCTTTGACTATTTTCTCTGCTAAGCCATAGCCAGTGTCTTGGTACCCTTTGTTTCCAGGCTGAGAGCCACCAACTGCACTACAGGATCACACGCCATTTTGTCTTAGCCACCCTTTGGCTTAAGAACAGCACAGAGGCCAGAGTCTCCCTCTGATCTTCGCAAAAAACTCCTAATGGTGTGAACAGAGGTGCCAGCGGGGATGGGAGGGAGGCAGGGTCTCACATTTGCAATCACAACCATTCACTGTCGTTTACCAAAGGGACTGTATCATCTCTACTGAACGAGCTTAATAATGCTGCACCATGTGGCTTTGAAAACTAGTCTTACTACCACCAACTCTTCCTCCAGCAGATGGTATTAAAATACACTCACGCCTGCACACACTGATTATTACTGCAGTAAATTATCCATCCTTCTGAAAAACCTGTTTTGACCACTACCAGGGCAGTTTCTGAAGGAGCATAGCCCAGTGACCAGCTTTTCACAACAGTGGTGGTACAGATATAGTGCATGTTGGATTGTTCACAGCACCAGTTTCTACATATGGGATCATTTCAGTGAAACACTCTATATGGAAATCACGTAGCGCAATCAGAACCTTTTCCCCTTAATTTCACAAGTTTGGCTTTTAACAAAAATCCCCTTGATTATGCTGTTAAAGATTTACTCTCTGACATGACACTTCCCTCCAGCTTGTTAGTCTTTCCCAATGATGAAAGCCAACTGGAAAATACTGCACCACAAATGAACGCTTCTTTCCATGCCCATGCATCACCTGGGATTGATTGCTGGGCTTACTGCCATGGAGACAGTAGCAGGGGTGCCTCCCCTAGAAACAGTCATATCATGTTTTTGAATAAGCCATTTCTTTAAACATGGCTCAATTTTGCAGTCTGAATATACATCTAATGACAAAAGGGATTAGGTGTAAATACTACTTAGCATTACACTACCACACTTGGTGTTTCTGTCCTGTTCCTCATTAATGGTAGCAGAAGAAACAGTGATTGAGTCTTAGTAATACAACTATGAGCCCAAGAGCTAGATCAGGACCACACGTGGGTGGTCTCTGTACGGAGAAAAAGACTGATTCTTGCTAATTGTAGAAGACTTGCTATTACCACTAAGCCCATTTATACAGCAGCCTTTCCACTTCTGCCACTGGAGGGTGTGGAAGTTCACACCTCCCACAGCAGGCTGTTTATAAACTGGGAACTGCAACTCTACCTGATAACAACCTTCAACTTGCATTTAAAGGATTTACGGGCAAGCACAAGGCAGATTTACGCTAAAAGAAACACACACACACAAAAATTCCAAGAATCTCAAATTCTAATCTTTCTTCTGCCATTTACTAGTTTCAGTTGGGGTAGAGAACACAATCTGAGACTGTCTGATTTACCAAATTGTCCATCAGCCTTGTACGCTGGAGGGCTGGGCTCTAACTGCGCACCTGCCCTTTCCCTGAGGTACAAGTTACTGCAGGTCAACTATCAGCTTCAGTTTGTGAGTCCTTGGAATATGAACAATAGTAATTGTCAAATCTGCTAGTTAAGGTGGTCCAAGAATCAATGCAGAGGTGATTTTGCAGGTGGCCTAGCCTACGTTTAACTGGAAGGACGCTGCCTGCTCTGTCAGGTTTTCTTCCTACATTAACAATAAAGCCTTCAGTTTCCAATTAAGTACATTGGAGTATTGATCTCAGCATAAGTGGGGTGCACCGTACTTCAAACTATCCCTCCATGTGTCTCCTCCCCTTGCTTCCCACACGCATATATTATCTGTTGTCCATAAAACAACATGTCAGGAGCAGAACCTGTAAAGATATCAAAATACGAATAGGTCTACCGCAATGCATTGGATGGGTGAACAAGACCCCTGTCTAGGAGCAGCTGAAAGCATAGGCAAGCTGTTTTCAGCTACTGATGAGCATGCAGTTGGCAAACAGGGCTAAAACTACACAACTCAAAGCTGTAAGCGCACAGAAATATCTGAACAATCTCTGGAGCCGCAGCAGAACAGAGCCGGCAGGGTATGCAGGCAGCACCGCGAGGCAGGGGGTACTGGCCCCTGCAAAACTGTTTCACCGCGGTCAGGCTCAGACATACAGATATCCCAGTGCCGGAGCAAAGGTGTATGACCACCATTACTAGGAAAAGGACATAATTTTTTGTGATGATTACTCATGTACCCTGTTCACATGCTGCCTTCTAATTCCTCTACATTACATTTTTTTAATTTTAGTTGTCAAATTTTAACTGCTCCATTACTGTCATTAATGGACCTTTTGAGATGCTCTTCTGCGAACTTGTGTCCCTCCCCCTTTATTAACTGCACTTTTCTGTAGAACTGGCCCTCTCCTTGCTATTAGCTGAAAAGATGTGGCACAGGCCTGGTGATCTTTGCCACGTTTTGAATAATTAAGTAACGTTTCCAAAAAATTGTCCCACACCAGTACAAGTTAGGCAAAAGAAATACAGCTCCTAGTAACATAACCAGTAGTTTCATATAACTACTTTGTAGGATTAAATATGATTAATAATTAAACATAATAATGCATAACTGTTTTCATATAGCTCTAAGGTTACTGATGTTGCTCTTTGCCTCTCTACTTTAAATATGTGATAATAATTAATCTTGCAATTGATATCTACTTAATCTCAGCTAAAAAGCAATGTTATTTGTTGTTGCTCTACGTTTACGATGAGCCCTAAAATATCCCTGTGAAAACACAGAGACAGGAGAGTACTTTATTCTTTGAAATGCAGCCAGGGTTTAGAAAGCATGGAGGGTAGAATGGCGGTTGGAAACACCAACTACCAATGTAACTTTTATGTTATATATTACTAGGTTTAAAAATCACACTAAGCCATGCTAACTAAGCAATGCAATTAAGAAAACGAAACAGTGCATAACTGTGACTCCAAATGTGGCACCTGTCAGATATCTACGACATGTCTACTCTAAATCCTAATAATACCGCCTGGGCTACAACCAAATGCATCCTGTTAAAGGCACTCCCGCTCATTGCAGTGAGTTGTTAGCACCTCTCTAACCACATGCATTTCGGAAACAAAAGCACTAGGGCTTCACATAGCATGGCTCAGCTATGTCAGCTATTACAAAATAACACATACTCTGTGCACTCTACATGTTTGGCACATACACAGAATTAACACCAACCTACTCCCAAATGACACAAATAATATCATCACTAATTTCAATTAAGACATCAGTTTTCATGCTGAAGAAGGCTGGATATCCCCTTCAAAATGAACTTTTAGAACTGCTTCTAAAACATAAACCAAACAGTTTTACACTCTAGCCATTTGGTCCTGTGCTAGTGTTTTGCACCAGAAACTACTTTCATCCTAAAGGATGCAACATCTCTTACAGTGGATCTGGATGAAGGTTATTAAATTTATTCAGTCACTCTTTCAGACTGAGCATGGTAACCAAAAAGAGCTCCTTATAGGCCTCTGCTGTCCCAAGATGCTTTCTGTTGTGGTCAGAAAACTACACAATATTGGGGTTCCCTAAAAGACTTTTTTCTTTCTCTCTTTACCTCTACCCAGACTAGATTGGTAGTATATCCTCATTGGAATGAGGTAGTCACTACCTGATACACTGAACAAACATGAAAGTATCCAGGGACCACCATTTCTGATAAACCTTTGTCCACAACTCAGTTCCATTTTTGTGATGTCTTCCTTTTAAGCCCTCCCAGACAAAGATACTTTCTCCAGTATCCAGCTCCCACCTTTCTCAAGCTACTGATTGCCGCTGGTAAGGACTCAGATGCAGACCAATATGATCATGCTGTAGCCATTTATTATGCCTTGATTACACACTTTTATACAGAGCTCTTGCAGATTTGGCAGCTACTAATTGGATACAATGATTCTAAATTCCTAACAACAAAGTTACTATTGGCAAGCTTCAGTCCTGGGAACGGGACCCTTAAAATTACTTAGTCATGCTGATTATTTACCTTCAGTTTCTCCTTATCTCACTTACGTTCTGCATAATTGCCCACATTCTCATTCCTTGCTGATGTTTTTTCTCCTTTAGTACAAACCAACTACATGACCATTTTCTTCTAAAAAGGTTCCCACAACTGATCTCATTGAAACACCAAACATCTGCCATCTCAACAGCCCTGAGTAGGAGTGCTGTTAAAATCCACTGTCTGATATTTTAGCTCCTCTGGGATTTGTCTTCACACTCCCTCTACCACTGCATGTAATTCCTCTTCTATCTTCTACATTTACCACACACTAATTCTTTCTTCTTTCTGTCTGATATTCCCCTCACCTCCTCTCACATAGCCATCTCATGCACATCCTACACCTGGAGCACCTTCCTGTTACACGCATCCATCTAAGAAAACAGGTAGCAAGACTCTCGAATCATATGATTATTTAGTCCCTTAAAAGGTGTGCTACAGAATAAAAATGTTGTGTTGTTTCTATTACTAAGGTAACAAACCATTGTGGAGCTTACACTTTATCAGCAAACTTACCTTTCATTACAGAAACTGACTGAATGAAATTGTTTGCCAAGAACACAGTGAATACAAAGGTTAGGGCTGATCTCAGTCTGTCGGGCAGCAGCTGAATGTGGGAACCCACCTCTTTGCTTTACTTATTATCAAAGACGAAGTGCTCAGCCTGTCCTAACACTGCACCACATCTCATCTTAGCACAGAACACAAAAATAGGCCAGGCAACCCCATAGAGTTCAGCATGCTCCAGCAGCATGCTTTAGACACTGAATGAATTTTCTTTTTCAGCCGCAGTTGTCTTCAAGTGGTTTTAAATACCAGTTCCTTAAGGATGAGGATCAACAGCTTGCATCGAGTTGCCAGCAATGTTCTCAGCAGGGACTGGAGACCAATGGATAAAATTAATCCAGGGGTGGCTGAATCCAGCTGCTAAGTTTTCAGAACACCATACTGAGCAGAATAAAGCAATCACTTCACAGAATCACAGAATGGTTTGGGTTTCATCTGTTTACACAGACTCCTCATCCTGATCTACTGTGGATAACAGGAATGCTAATAATAGCTTGGGTCTATTTTTACAAAAGGCAAAATGGAGGTTATAAATCAGCTAAACCATTTTGAAATCCATTATACTGTTACAATAACATTTTGACAGCACAAATGGACTCACTCAAACCTACAGAGGTCACCTTTAAAACCCAAGATCAACTTTTCCCTCTCATGTTTCATGTTTTGGACCTGCCATGCACTTCATAGGAAGTCTGGTAAAAGAGGCATGGGGGTTTTCACTTAGAAGTCCACTTATGTTTTAGGTTAAGAACTGAACACTGCCTTATCTTGCTCCAATCATTCACTTATTTAAATAAAACTTGTTTAAGAGAAAGGCCCAGACCTACATTTAGCAAATAAATGAATCATCTTCTCTCCACAGAAACAAGTGATCCCTTACAGTTAGGGTGCAGAAACTAGTTTTGCAACTGCCTTACAAAAATAACCACGCTAATACATGGGGAAATGAAAAACCAACCAACCAACAACAACAACAACAACAAAAGAATGGAAAGGAAGAAGGAAAAAAAAGAAAACCTACCATGCAGAACAAATTTAATAATTATCAGTTGATGCAGGTCCTTTAACTCATATAATAAGAACCAGCTATTCATAATTGTTCAAAACCAACCCAAAAACTGTTGGTAGTTCAGCTTGATATTTCAAAATGTGATGAACATCAGAGTCACAAAATCATCATCCTGGCATTATGTATCTTTTGTATCTGCAGAGTGTGGCACTAGAGTCTCGGATCATAAACTACTCCGGAAAAATGAAACTCTATGCCCACTAGTGACTTAACTCAGAAAAGCAGTCCCTGCAGCTCAAAGGCTCAGCTAATCTTTGGCTTACAGATGTGCACAGCTCTTCCGCAGGACAAGGGTCTGAGCGGGTGTGCACGCAGCCAGAGGTGCAGTAAGGCCTGCACGCTGCGCAACCGAAACAGGGGCATCGGCCATCACTGGCAGGTGCTTCCTGCCCCAGTGTAAGATGCCACACTGACAACAGCAGATACACCCCGGCTGCAGGTTAGCCCTGGCACAGCAAGCCTCCCAAGATGTAGGAAACGTTCCCGGCACGTGTAGACACCAGACTGCAGCAGACACGGGGTCTGCTCCCCGTCGCGATGCACGGAGAAGCTGCATTTCTTCAGCAGCCTGACGTTCTCGAGCTGCCTGTGTGCCCACGCGAAGGAAACCGCGGCGACTCCGGAGGAAATGCCACGCACAAGTGACAGGCCTG